>NC_056734.1:815486683-815496683 GCF_019279795.1 Protopterus annectens | reverse complement strand
TGAGGATTACTCTTTTGGGGAAACTTTACATACCATGAGGGAGCATTTCCATTGGGAAAGTCAGGATTATTCAGAATCCAAGAAAAGGCTCAGGGACTTTCTTTTATTGCCTCAGCACAGGCCCCTAGCTATTCCGCCCGTGTTAGATATTGTGGATGATGTGTTCTCTGAATCCAGCTTATCTCCTGATTCTTTGCTCCCCTCTCCAGCCAAGCCAGATAGGTATTATAGAGTCCCTGGCTCTCATAAGTTTCTTTATAAAAACCCTTCTGCTGACCCAGAAACCATTTCCCAGGGTCCCAAAGGGGTTAAGGCTTCCAATTCCATTGCAAAAAATCCAGTCCCCTCTGACAGAGATTCTAGAGCATTGGATAGATGGGGGAAGAAAGTTTACACGTCTGCAACCTTAGCAGTAAGGGCTTTCAATTGCCAGTTTCACATGCTTAAGTACCAACAGTATTTAATGGCTCAGTTAAAACAGAAAATGCTTACAAGCTCAGAAGCTCCTGACTATAAAGAAATGCAGGATTTATTGCATGCAGTTGAACAGGTGGGAAAACATACTCTGCAATGTCGTTTTGATTGTTTAGAGGCCTCTTGTAGAGCCACAGTTACAGGTTCTGTGATTCGAAGACATGCTTGGTTAAAAGAACAGAGTTTACCTGACCATGTTAAGGCAAAATTATTGGATGCTCCATTACAGCATGATACCTTGTTTGGTGTTAAGGCAGAAGAGGTGTTAAAGAAAACGGAGGATAAAGCTAAATCTATGCAAACAGTCAAAGATTTCTTACAGGTACAGCCACCTCAATTTAGCAGAAATTGGCCTACAAAGAATTGGTCCTTTCCAGTGTCAGACAGGCCACAGAGAGGCAGATACAGACGCCCAAGAGGCAGATCTCAACCCCAAGGCTCTTACAGACAATGACAGTGGGGTACCTCAACCCCAAAAGGAGGTGAGGACAAGTCTCAACCTTACAGGAAACAGTCCCAATGACTTCCCCCTTCATATGCCAAGCACTTCCCTTTTGGCAGCCCCCTTAGGGGGGAAACTAGCACTTTTTTCTCAAAATTGGCAAACAATCACCCAAGACAAATGGGTTCTGAGTATTGTGTCTCAAGGATACAGGTTCCACTTTCACACTTTACCAAGGCTAAAGGGAATGCCAAGCCTGCCACAAAATCAATGGGCAGAGGCTCAAAAACAAATTTCAGCCCTTATGGACATGAGAGTTATTCAAAAAGTACCACAGCAGGAACAAGGACAAGGATTTTACTCAAGACTCTTCCTGGTCCTCAGAAAGGACAAAGCCTGGAGACCCATACTAGACCTTTCAACTCTAAATACTTACCTGGATGTTCCGAAATTCAAAATGTTGACACTACAGCAGCTTCTTCCCATGCTTGGCAAGAAGGCTTGGCTTGTTACTGTGGACCTCAAAGAGGCATACCTGCATGTCCCAATCAGACAAAACTGCGGAAGATACCTCAGATTCATAGCTGGCACAATGCATTACCAATTCTCTGAACTGCCCTTTGGCTTATCTACTGTGCCTAGGGTCTTCACAAAATGCCTGGCACCAGTAATTGCATTTTGCAGACAAAAAGGAATTCAAATATATCCCTACTTGGACGACTGTCTTATTCAAGCAGAGAGCAAGGACATTCTTCTAAAGCATCTGGCGTTTGTAAAAAGATTGCTAATTTGCCTAGGGTACACATTGCATTTTGCAGACAAAAAGGAATTCAAATTTCACACCTTCTGACTCAACAAAACATTCAGATCCTGCACGATCAGCTCAAAACCCTAAACCTGGCTGCATGGCAGATTCATTAGTCAAACGGGCAACACCTCTATCTAAAGCTGTTATGGATGTCATTTTGGAGGCCAGGAGGCCTAGCACCAGGAAATCTTACTCAGAAAAATGGAAGAGATTCTGTGCCTGGAACCAGGCTCAAAGTCTTGACCCTCTTGTCCCAAACATTCCTCAGATTTTACAATACTTAACTGAGATGCTGGACAAAGGCCTGTCCTTCTCATCAATTAAGATCCAAGCCTCTGCCATTTCAGCTCATTACAACACGGATCCTCCTTTATTCTCTCATCCCTTGCTAAAGCAGTACCTCAGAGGGGCTAAAAACATAAGACTGCCCCGGAGAGCACCAACACCAACGTGGGACTTCAATTTTGTTTTGGAAAAACTGACCTTGCCACCTTTTGAGCCAGCCAATACAGCCAATCTAAATTTTTTATCATGGAAAACAGCTCTGCTCCTGGCAGTAACTTCAGCATGAAGAGTCTCAGAACTACAGGCATTAATGGCAGTGGAACCTTTTATAATATTTCATCAGGACAGGGTTTCTTTAAGGACAAAGCCTACCTTCATGCCAAAGGTGGTATCTAGTGTGGCCCTTAACCAAACCATCCATTTGCCAACTTTCTATCCAAACCCCCAGAATAAAGTGGAGAAACTTCTGCACTCTTTGGACATACACAGGCAGCTATGCTTCTACTTGGACAAAACAAAAGCTTTCAGGAAAACTGAGCAACTGTTTGTAGCATATGCTGCAGGATCACAGGGCAAGGCTATCTCAAAGCAGACTATTTCCAAATGGATAGGACACTGTATTCGTTACTGCTACACACAGCATGGAAAATCAGTCCCTAATAACATTAGGCCACATTCTACCAGAGCAACAGCCACTTCAACAGCCTTTCTCAGAGAAGTACCAACCAAGGAAATTTTGGAGGCTGCAACTTGGAGTTCAGTGCACACCTTTACCAAGCATTACCACTTGCCTCTTTACTCTAAATCCAGAGGAGGATTTGCCACTGCAGTTCTGCAGGGCATCATAGCCAATCCTAGCTCTTTATAGACCAACCACCCAAACTTAGCTTTGGGATTCTACCCAAGTGTATTGACTGCAGCAGTGTAACACGATGAACATAGTACAGTTTTGTACCTACCATAAATGTAGATGTTCGAGTGTTCACACTGCTGCAGTCCAGGTTACCCTCCCTCCATCTCCTCTGTCCTAGCTGGACTTATCTATACCTTTCTATCCTATACAACCTTTGTGGTGTATTTGCTTGTAACTGAGGGTATTGTTTTTATTTTTTATGTATGTTTTATTAGCAATATGTATTGCCTAACTACTTGGGGGCACCTGACATCTGGGGCAACAAAAACTGAAGAAAATGGCGTCAGATGCATCTTGTATACCCCTGGCGCACTGACGTCAGGGAAGAAGCTACAGCAACTGACGCCGGACCAAGACTTTGGAACTCTGGCCGAATGCGGGACCGCCTGGCGACAGGATAACCCAAGTGTAATGACTGCAGCAGTGTGAACACTCGAACATCTACATTTATGGTAGGTACAAAACTGTACTTTAATTTACCTCGTTAAAAATTAAATGAAATTTAAGGTCAGCTAGATTTTGTAAATATGACAGTAGTGTCAAGAGTCACTGACATTATTCTGCCCCTCTGCAGGGAGTGGTACAACCACAACTGAAGTACTTTATCGTGTTCTCAGATTAGGTTGATAGTACGTATGCAGCAAAGAGCTTTCAGAATAATATGGAAATGATGAAAGTGGAGTAGGTTTGAAAAGCTGAATTCTGAGCATGAATACGCACTTGAAGGCAGAAAAAGAAGATTGGTATTGGGATGGGATGCGGATATGCCACATTTGCAGACTGTGTAATAGGGGAAGACAAGTGACAGCTGAACCATGGGCAGTTCATGTCTGACTGAAGTAAGTAGCATTTCACTGAGTTGGTGCTGGGACCTTAGAGTGCATTGCCAGGGGAAAACTGAAGAGTGATTTAGTTGATGGATTCAAGAGTGTCTAGTATGATGATGTATGTATGGCAAGAAAAGAGAAGGGGCATTTATATATGGGCGAGGTGTAGGACTTGGACAGACTCAGTGGACCATACATCATTTATTTTGCCATGTACTAATAACTGTCATGATGTTGGTATGAGCAGCAAAAGTAATAATGACAGATGTACAGAAGACGCACTGGTTCCAGTAACTTAAGATATTAGTACTTGTCGTGACAGTGATAGCAGGCAGCAGTAGGGGATAAATGGCAGTAGTGGTTTTAGTGTTAGCAGCAGCAGTATTTATTGTAGCCTTTATAGCAGTAGTAGGGGAAGCATGTGCATTACCGTAATTGCACTTGAACAGTGGAGAGATGGTGTTTGCAGTAACCATATAATAGGGGTAGTGATAGCAGCAGTGGTGTTGAGGCAGTAGTGTCTGGAACAATATTGTGTAGAAGTAATAATGTATAAAAGTAGTACTGTAGTGTTAGTGTCACTTGCAAATACTAGTACTACTGTTAGCAGTAGTAATAGAGAGTATGGGCAATTTAAGCTGTCCTGCTAACAGCAGAAGTAACGGTAGTATTAGCATTATTGCCACTAGATGTGGTGCTGATTAGCATCAGTTGTTAATAGCAGCTGATGTAATGATGGTCGTAGCAGTTCTACTAATTTAGAAAAATTAATAACTAGTGATGTGAACAACATTAGCAAAGCTTGTAGTACCACTGATAGCAGTGTTAACAACTGCAAATATGGCTGTTTGGGCTGAAGGATAGATCCCTGATTGTGAGCCAGGTAACCAGAGTTTGACAGCCCCAACACTGGAGGAAAGGGAGAGGAATGAAGGGGGGCATTACCTGATTGTCTCTCCCAAGGGGAGGGATTGGTTTTGAGCCCTTGGCGATCACATGGCATAATATGTTTTCTGAGATGGAGATGAGGAAAACCATTGACAGTGCTTGAGAATGAGAAAGAAAGGGTCTGCTGCTGGTGATGCCCCTTGTGAAAATGAAGGGTGACTAGCATGGAGACGCCTATCGCATGCCCCCTTCACTCCCAAAAGCAGAGTAAGTGCAGAGTATAGGACTTCAGGTAACTACCCCGATGGCTGCCTAAATGTTGGCCACTTCAGGCACCCCTCACTCTGGTAATGGGAAATGAATGGGTCGATTGGCCAGAGGAGGCTGATTTTCAGCGGGCAGTGGAGGATGTAAACAGTGGCATCAACTGCAGCCACAGTTTTGGCAAGATTAAAAGTAGCAGTGGTATTAAGACTTGTTGAAACAGAAAATGAAATACATGGAAAAATGTGGCTTATGTATTTTCACTGAGTTTTTTTCACATTAATGCATGTAAAACAGAATTCTCATACTAACATCTCTTATTAGTTTGTGGCTCAAGCAGGGCTTAGTTGAAGTTTGTGCACTTGGCATTGGCAGGTGAGGGTGACATTTTACTGCCCTGTGGACTTGCTGTTCTTCGTATTGTGACTAGGTTCCTGGACCCTGATCAGAATTCAGGATGAAGTATTTCTTGTTTCTATGCTGACGCTTAAATGTCTTTCCTTATAGCCTTTCTTGATTGGAACTGAAAACTTAGTGATTACTGAACACTTTCTTTTCTGAATGAAAATAGGTTAACATTTATTTGAAGTCACTATGACAATTTTCCATTTTCAGTTTCTGTACAGCTTCATTTATTTCTCATTTTTTGTTACAGTGGCTAGCCCTGCTGCAGTTCTTCTGCACTACACACACACATCTATGGCCAATTTAGTCTGTCCAGGCCACCTACTAAATGTCTTTGCAATGTGGGAGGAAACCAGAGCGCTCAGAGGAAACCCATGCGAACAAAGGTCTATAATCACAGTGCAGATGTATAATAATAAAATGCTGATATAAATGCAGTGTCATGCTTCTGTGTCTTTTTATGTTGCCCTGAAGAACTGCCTGCACAACCCTTTACCTTCATTGATGGTAACTTTTTTATGTTGAGATGGAGGTGGGACTTAGCTTATGAGACAGTGAATTCCTTTAGAAGCCTTTTGACGTATAGCCTAGTCCTGTCCTAGCAGCAGGATATGACTGTCAGCTACATAGTAGACTGAAGGAAGAACAGTGTGAAAGAGCAAACTTCAATCTGCAGGAAACCTGGCAGGACTTTATTGTCCCACAGTAAACCTACTGCTTGCTGGCTTTAGACTTTATTGACTTTTGTCATTCTATTGACTTTTCCAGGAAGATGCCACAGACCTTGATTGGCTGACAGAAGTGTAAGGCTGGAGTTTCTTGCTGACAGCTTAGCTCCCTTGGAGCTGTGTGTTTGTACTCCCAAAACGTAAACACTGTATAGAGCTGTAGGCTTTGCAGTGACCAGGTAGATGTGTTGTGCTTGTTCTATGACATAGAAGGGCATCTGTGAAGCTATGTTGATTTTACTGCTGTGAGTATAATTTTTTAATGATTTATTGATGTGTTTTGAAATCTGCAGTGAAATATTCCTTAGTTCATTATTTATTGCGTTGGGGTGGGGGACGAAAGGGTGACTGGCTCTTTACTTGCCAGGACAGTTTCTAAAGCCAATACTGTAGAATAATTGTGGGAGAGGTAGTTAAGGTATAGGGCAATTTGTTAAATGAAATGCTGTTTAGGGAATAAAACTGTGCTCGAGTACCTTATCTATCATCAGGTACATGGTGATCCGTTAAAGATAATAAGCAGATTGCCTCTTGTGTATTTTTCTTGAGGAAACAAACATATATGTTCCTGAAATTAGTGTTAGCAGATACTAGCTTTGTAGGTGCCAGACCTTAAAGCTGCCAGTGCTCAAGTTATTTGAGATATCTAGGCAAGTGTACTGACTTCTTATGGTTAATTGAATCCTAAGGTGGGATAAAAGGAACACCTGATACCACTGCATCATTGTTGAAAGTTTAGTGTACATGCTGTAATTAAAGTGATTTTCTGATGTTTCTATGTGCATCACAGCATTTGATGAATCAGGTACTGCAATATATTTTCCTGCTTGTTGTTCCTTCCTTTTTTGAGCTGTTTTTCAATAAAAAGCTTCGTAAACTTTATCTGGGGATCTGGGAGTTACTGTCATTTTGTTTGGTTGACGGTAGGGAATAGTACACACTGCGTGTTGGTGAACACTTCCTGCTTATCTGGTAGAGAGCATGATTTGTAGCCATACTTACAGCCTCTTGGGAAAGGGTCACTGAAACATCTTCTTTCAAAATTAATTGAAGCGATTGCTTTTCTGTGTTAAGGTATGCTAAGACCTACACTTTTTTTTGCAATATTTGACAAAAATTAGTTTGTAACTTTTCCCTTTCTGTGTGAAGACCTTAGCCTGCTATGTTTATCAGACATTTTGTCTCGATAGAAGAGCACTACTCAGAAGTGTAACAGTGACATAAGGAGTTAGATCGTTGTTTCATTTACTGACCTTGTAATGGCTGTGATTTCCACATCAGGGTTCCTGCATATTTAATAGTAATATATAATGGAAAAAAAAACTGAACAGGCGATAAGAAAGAAAATATTGGCAGTTATGTTTCTGGCAAACATTAAATAAAAAAAGTGGTGGAAAGTCGCTACCATTGACTGAAAAAAGTCTGCAAGCAGTCATGCAGACAGTAACCCATTGGAGCCTTGCACTGATGTGAGTGCCTGCATATTCAGCATTAATACTTCACCCTTAATTTTTTTCTTGCCCCCCCCCCACCCCCCTTGCACATTGAATGCTGGCTCTATAGGGGATCCCATTATTAACTGTTTATGTCTTGGTAGTTTCCTGTCCGTGCAGAGACTGGTTGGTAGTACTCCCGAGGATGTGACATCTCAAGGATGGAGTTTCTGCTTTATTCCTTATCGACTATTTTGCTGCCCTTGTTCTGCAAGACTTTGGTGGCATCACTTTGGGAGTTGCATGTGTCGCAAATGGTGCTATTCTGTAGACATCTGTCTGCACTTTCATAGTGTTTTGCATGTTCTAAACCCTCTAGCGTCTACCAAAGGCCTCAGGCAGTGCAAAAAAAATAAATAAAAAATGTACCTCTCCCTTCTGTCCCCCAGAAAGTGAAGAGCTGGCTGTCAGGTGCTCAAAATGCTTCTGCCCTGACCTACAGTACTTAAGGAACTGCTTCAGCCTGTGTTGCTGGCATTACAGGTAGGGTCTCATTTGCTCCCACTAGAGAACTACTTCAGATCTGGTTTATGTTTTAGATGGCTAAATTCTCAACACTTTGTAGAGCAGTGTTTATGGTATTGATGTATATTGTATACTGGTCTGGTCTGGAACTATTAGCTTGAATGACTTGGACATAATGCTTACAAAATAGTGATGCAGAAATCTGTAGTATCTGTTAACTGTGGCATGACATGAGTTAAGTGCTATGGAAACTGATTCTGAGCTGGGTAAATATCTGGTACAAGTCTGTTCATGTTCCTGTTAGACATGCATCCTGTCTTTTCTAGCCTATATTTAGTTGCGTGTCAGTGAACTTGTTTTTTGTGCATGATTGATGATACAGTAGTTACATTTCTACCTGCAGTACCAGTGACCTGCTGTACACCCAGGGAGGGAGAGATTCCCCTTTCCAAAACAAGAAAGACTTTGTGATTCATGTGTGTGTGTGTCCTTCCATCTTTGATTATGGATAGAAAGCTGCTGCTGTTTTGCTGTGTCGGATCTAGAAAGGCTGTGTGGTGCTTTTGCTTGAGAGAGTTGATGTGTCATTTTAATTTGTAGTTCCAGAGGGAGAAACCTAGAAAATGGTGAACCCTTGATTTATCAGCATGGCAATACACTAACTTGCTGCTGCTGTGGTGTTCATGTTCCTGCTAAGTATGTTTTCTGTTTTTTCTAGCCTATATTTAGTTGCCTGCTAGTGAACTTGTTTTTTTGCATTCTTGATACAGCAGTTACATAACTATCTGCATTACCAGTGATCTGCTAAACACCCAAGGAGGCAGAGATTACCCTTTCCAAAATGAGAAGGACTTTGGCATTCTAGTGTAATGTATGTGTATCTGTCTGTCTGCCCATTTGTCTCTCTCTCTCTCTCTCTCTCTCTCTCCCCCCATCTCTTAACCCTAGCTCTCCCTCACCCCTCCCTCTTTGATTTTGGACAGAAAGCTGCTGCTGTGTGCTGTGCTGGATCTAGAGAGGCTGTGTGGTGCTTTAGCTTAAAAGAGTTAGTGTTTTGATTTGTAGTTACAGAAGGAGAAGCATAGAAAATGGTGGACACTTGGTTTATCAGCATGGCTATACACTAACTTGCTGCTACTGTTGTATCCCTGTAGTATAACTGTTTCCTTTTGGACACCTCAAAGTACAGACGTGCTAATGCAAAAACTGTATACTGAAGAGTAATCTCACTAGTACATGGAGGAAGAACCGCAGGCAGTTGAGGAAGGGGTTTGTTGTGGCAGACTGGATTGTGAGGTTCAAGGGCAAGGACTGGACGTGTTCTGCAAGAAGAAAGAATACAATGCTACATTTGTTAGAGCTATTAAACTGAAGGTCCTGTTAGTGTAACAGCAGTTGTTCAACAAAAGGATCTCTATTGCTGTAATTATCTTATCCTCTGAAAACTTTGCAACAGGTGGGCATCCAAACATCCAGCATGTCTTAAGAGTTTGAGTTTTCAGATGCCGCCATGCAAAGCAACCCCTTACTGTGCTGTGGGTGCCTATATGATGTAAAGGGAAGAGATGCTCATGCCATCTTTAATGTTTTTTTTTGCCACAAGAGTGATTGGAAGTCTTGTCTGCCGATACTATCTAGGTGACCAGAGCTGTAAGTACTCCTTTTGAGATCTCTCTCACTTATAGTGGAGTGATGGCATTGTGTGCCTTTTCGGATTTGTAGATATTATTAATTCTAATATTATCCCAGGGAAAGGTCAGTAGATGGTGTGCTTGTACATGGTAGGTACCACTGTAACATTTTCTTCCTTATACCTTCACATGAGATGTCTGAGTGCAAAGTCCATGTTTCTTACAGTAACAAAGATTGTATTACAAAGAAAGAGCACAAAGTTTAAACACATTCCTAGAGCTTAAAAAGGACAAAGACAGCTGACTCTGAATCAGAGGAAGAGTTCTCTTCAGCTTAAATGAGCAGGGATGCTAAATGTCCATTAGATGATGGGAGG
>NC_056734.1:815209183-815484183 GCF_019279795.1 Protopterus annectens | reverse complement strand
TAATCTTTTACTGAGAGGACAAGACCTCATGCATCCCCACACTACCTGCTACTTTTGTATACCACCCCAAAGTATTGTGTGATCTTGCACATCTGTTGGCCTTCTGTTTAGTCAACTACATTTTTGGTGACTAAACAGATGTTGGCCAAATTCTACTTTGTTGAAGCACTTTTTGATTTAATTACAGCATTCATTCTTCTTGGGTACACACCTGCCATCAATTAAAGAGACTCCGATTAACCCCAAATAAAGTTCAGCTGTCCTCTTTTGATTTTCCTGATATTTACTCAGTTACCTGCTACAGCAAAAGCCATGGTTTGCAGAGAGCTTGCAAAGCATCAAAGGGATCTTTCTGTTGAAAGGTATCAGTCAGGAGAAGGGTACAAAACATTTTCCACAGCTTTGGGTATACCATGGAATACAGTGAAGACAGCCATAAAAAATTGGAGAAAATACGAGGCAACAGTGATGTTGCAAAGAACTGGACGTCCCTCCAAAAGTGATGAAAAGACGAGACAAAAAACTTGTCAGGGAGGCTGCCAAGAGACCTACAGCAACATTGAAGGACATTGAAACTCTGGCAAGTACTAGTTGTGTACTACGTATGACAATAATCTCCCATATTCTCCTTGTATGTCTGGGCTGTGGGGTAGGGTTGCAAGATGGAAGGCCTTTCTTACACAGAAAAACATGCAGGCCCAGCTAAAATTTCCAAACAGTACATCAAGTCTCCCAGAAGCATATGAGAAAATGTGTTATGGTCTGATGAGACCAAGGTTGAACTTTTTGGCCAGAATTTCCAAAAGGTAAGTTTGGCGCAAAAACAAAACTTCTCATCACCAAAAGAACACATTCTCCATGGTGAAGCATGGTGGTGGCAGTATCATGCTTTGGGGTCACTTTTTTTTTTTAGCTGGAACTAGGGCTTTAGTCAAGGTGGAGGGAATTCTGAACAGTTCCAAAAGCCACTCACTTTTGGCCTAAAACCTTCAGACGTCTGCTGGAAAGCTGAAGATGAAGAGGAATTTCACCTTTCAACATGACAATGACTCCAAGCATACATCCAAATCAACAAGAGAATGGCTTCACCAGAAGAAAATTAAAGTTTTGGAATGACCCAGCCAGAACCCAGACCTAAATCCAATAGAAAATCTGTGAGGTGACCTGAAGAAGGCTGTGCACAAGAGATGCCCTTGCAATCTGACAGATTTGGAGCGTTTTTGCAAGGAAGAGTGGGCAAATAATGCCAAGTCAAGATGTGCCATGCTGATAAACTCCTACCTAAGAAGACTAAATGCTGTAATTAAATCAAAAGGTGATTCAGCAATGTATTAGTTTAAAGGTGTGCACACTTATGCAACCAGCTTATTGTACGTTTTTTATTTTTTATATTTTTCCCCTAACAGATTTTTGTTTTTCAATTAATTGCACAGGTTATAGGTCACATTAAAAGTGGGAAAAGTTTTGAAATGATTTATTGTGGTCTCATTTTTTATATCACAAAAACCTGGCATTGTAATATATATATATATATATATATATATATATACACACACACACACACACACACACACACACACACACACACACACACACACACACACACACACACACACACACACAGAGTCCTGTATCTTTTGTGTGTGTGTGACACAGATAACATTTTAATTTGTTTAGTGTGATAGGTGTTCAGGAAAGACTACTGAAGATGTTAGAGGGCCAGGGTAGTGCTTCCCAACCAAGAGGATGACTTCAGGTTTTTACTACACTCTCTCTACCTCAACCAATTAACAAGAGGACGGCCTCTTTTGAAATTCTAGTTATTTGAGTGATCATTAATTATTGGGTGAGGGAACCTGCAATCTTGGGACACAACATCAAGTTCAGGGCTGTTTCTGTTTTTTTGAGCGTCTCCTCTTGCACCAGACCAGAGCCTTGGCAGAATCCATTTCCAAGGAAACACTTCAGCAGCAAAGTGTATAGAAATTTGGAATAGTTGTACTCCAGTCCCTTTTCCCTCTTCTCCTTCCCAGGAATCCACACGTTCATACTGGATATGAAGGCCAGATACCTGAATGTGTCCATTTTCAGAGAACAAAGAAAATTCCCTCTGTCTGTGTCAGGGAAAAAATGTGTCCAGTTCACTTCCTTGCCTTTTTGGTTTTTTACTGCTCTCAAAGTGTTTATAAAATACTTTGATCTGTACTTTACCTACCTCAGAGTGCATGACACCCCACATTTGTCTTTACCTGGGAAGCTGTCTAATTCAAATTAAATCCTAAGATAAAAGCACTAAATTACACTGCTAAGCACTGCAGCAGGCTAGGAATAGGTTCAGCACTAGTAAGTTCAGCGTTGCAGCAGGCTGGGAATAAGTTCATCACTGCAGCAGGCTGGGAATAAGTTCATCACTGCAGCAGGCTAAGAGTAGGTGCATTACTGCAGCAGGCAGGGAGTAGGTTCATTACTGCAGCAGGCTGGGAGTAGGTTCAGCACTGCAGCAGGATGTGGGAGTAGGTTCAGCACTGCAGCAGGCTGGGAGTAAGTTCATCACTGCAGAAGGCTGGGAGTAAGTTTAACACTGCAGCAGGCTATGAATATGTGTTAACCTTCAGCATTCTACTCTCACTGCTTCAAAAGTGAAAAACATTCTGTGGGGCTTCCTTGGGCTCAAAGTAGTACAGATGTTCTTTTTGTTTCACTGTTGTAGTCATCACATTTGGGTTATCCCTGCCAGGGTAGCCCTCGGCTGGCCCGAGTACCAGAGACTTAGTATTTCTGCATCAGTTGCTGTCGCTTGAGGATGACGTCAGGTTGTCAGTGGTATAAAGTAGGGCAGTCAACGCCGTTACACCAGTCTTTCTTGCCGTGGAGCCCGAAGCAGAAGCAGTTTGCATGAGTGCCAGTCGGCTGCTACCTGAATTTTCATTTCCAAATTGAAGTCTTCTTAAGCTAAGTACCCCATTGGGAATCCTTTTTTCTTGCACTAACTGATGTCAGAAAAATTAATAATTGTTTTGCCTGTGGAAAGCAAAATACCACATCAAGACTTCCACTCCTACTTGTCTAGGCCCAGACCATGACGTCCCCCGTTGTCACTTCTGTGCTATGTTTAACGAAAGAACTATCCGTCGTTGGGCCCTTATTTTAGCCAGGTATTTCCATTTATAGTCCTTGAATTCCGATATGGCTTCGGTAAGCCATCTGACAGCAGATCTTCTGAAAAAACGTAAAGATAAAGACAGAGACAGACCGCACAGGTCCAAACCTACCGAGAATGCTTCCATTAAGCTAGTCGTCAGTCCCCAGGTACTCAGTGAGGGGCTTTCCCAGCCCCAGATGCTGGCTTCAATTGATTTGCAGGCCGCTACTGAGACCCTTTCAGAGTCCAGTATGCAGCAAAACTCTTCTTTGTCAAAGGATCTTACGGTTGTCTCACCCTTGGATGGATCTAGAGCCGCTGAGCGCGACTATCTTTCTTTTGAAAACAACCGAGTTCCTTAAGCCCAGGGTTCGAACTACACCCAAGAAACCAACTACCCACTCTCAGATGCCTACTTCCTTGCCTCAGTCTCAAATTTTTAAAGTGGCAGAAGACCTTATCATGCTGATCAGTGGAAGCCAACCTACCCCCTCAAAAAGAAAAAGATCTGTCCCCAGTAGTTTCTGTCTGAACAAGAGTCAGATGAATCTGATGCATCTGACTATGAAGCCATGCAACTCCTCTCCACTTATGAGGATTCTGACCCAAAGGAATCTATTCCTTCAGTCACTTCCCCAGAGGATTTTTCCTTTGGGGACACCCTGCATACTTTAAGGGAGCATTTCCAGTGGGAGAGTCAGGATTACCCTCAGTCTAAAAAGAGACTCAAGGAATTCATAGACCTTCTGCACAGACCCTTGGCCATCCCCCCAGTCCTGGATGTGGTGGTTGATGTTTTCCTTGAATCCAGCTGGACTCCTGATGCCCTACCTCTTGCTCCAGAAAACCAGACAGGTACTACAGAGTCCCTGACTCACACAAATGTTTTTTTTTTAAATCCTACAGCTGACCCTGAGGTCATCTCTCAAGGACCTAAAGGGATTAAAGCAACCTCTGCTAAGAATCCCACCCTCAGCCAGGGATTCCCGAGCACTGGACAGATGGGATAAAAAAGTGTACACCTCAGCTACTCTTGCTATCTGGGGACTTAATTGTCAGTTCCATATGCTTAAATATCAGCAACATACTTTGCAACTCCGTAAACAAAAAATATCTTCCGTCCTTGATTGGGCAGAATCTAAAGATTTATAAGACTTAGTGCATTCTGCAAGTTAAGTGACTAAACACACTTTGCACTGTGGATTTGATGCCCTAGAAGCTTCCTGCAGTGCAGCAGTCATTTGATCTGTCATTAGAAGACATGCAAGGCTTAAGGAACAACCCCTGCCAGACAACGTCAAATCTAAATTGCTGGATGTCCCCTTGCACAAAAATAACTTATTTGACACTAAAGCAGAAGAGGTCTTAAAAAAGATGGAAGAAAAAGCAAAATCTATGTAAACAGTTAAATATTTCTTGCAGGTTCAGCCCCCTAGGGTTCAGCAGGCATTGTCCCTCCAAGCACTGTACCGTTCCTGCTACGAGTAAACAGGCCCAGCCTAGGCCCCATGGAAGCAGACCCCCCAGACAGCACCCCCAGGGAATGAAGACATCTAAGCAGTGGATTACCTCCACTTCAAAACCAGGGAGTTCTAAGCCACCCCCTTATGGTAAGAACTCACAATGACTCACCTCCTCCCGACCTCCCCTCTGCCCACCTTCACTTGCCCCTAGGAGAAAAACTCTCCTTTCACTCAAGCAGCTGGGCCACCATTATCAATGACCAATGCGTTCTAAACATTGTGTCTCAGGGATACAAATTCTCCTTCCATACCCTTCCAACCCCAAAGGGGTCCCCAGGCCTACCACCAAATCAGCGGACAGAGGCTCAAAAGCAAATCCTTTTCCTCCTCTCTTTGAGGGCAGTAGGGCACATTCCTGCAGAACAGATAAACCAAGGCTTCTACTCCAGACTTTTGCTGGTGCCCAGAAAGGAGGGCACCTGGCATATAGGCCAAGGCTTCTACTCCAGACTTTTGCCGATGTCCAGGAAGGAAGGGACCTGGCACCCCATCCTCGATCTATCCATTCTAAACACCTTCCTGGTGATCCCAAAATTCAAAATGATCACCCTCCAGCAGTTGCTACCCATGCTCTCCATGGATGCCTGGCTAGCCACCCTGGATCTAAAAGAGGCCTACATCCACATTCCTATCAGGGAATCATGCAGAAAATATCTCCGCATCAGGGCAAGATCTCAACACTTTCAGTTCTCTGAGCTTCCCTTTGGCTTTATCTACTGCTTCCACAGTTTTCACAAAATGCCTGGCTCTGGCCATTGCCTTTTGCAGACAAAAAAATATTCAAATTTATCCCTACTTAGATGACTCTCTTATTCAGGCCGACAGCCAGAAAAAGCTGCTCAAGCACCTGGCCTTTGTAAAGAACCTACTAACCTCCCTAGGGCACAGAATCAACGAAAAGGAATCAAAGCAGGTGCCCACCCAAAGGATAATCTTCCTGGGAGCAAGTCTGGATACAGCATCATAGATGGCATACCTTACACCAGAAAAACAAGTTTTCCTGACGGCCTACTTCTCTCAACTGGCCACCAGGCCCCAGCTTTCTGCAAGGAAAATCCTGCAAGCTCTGGGGTTCATGGCAACCCACATACTACTCATTCCATATGCCAGATTGCATATGAGGAAACTTCAGTGGTACTTAAAGAGCCTTTGGCGTCAACACTCAAGAACTGGAAACCCTTCTACCTATAATTCCTTGCCTCAAAAAGGAATTTCTTTGGTGGGTAACAGCATGCTCCCACAACAAAGGACTGCCCTTCTCCCCATACCCCGCCACCCAGACCCTCACCGCAGATGCATCTGACTATGCTTGGGGAGCACACCTGGATGGCAGGTGCATACAGGGCTAATGGAGCCCACAGCAAATCCCCCTGCACATCAGTCAAAAAGAGATGATGGTTGTGCAGCATGCCTTGATAGCCTTCAAACCTCTTCTCTCTCCAGGGGTTCTCCTGATCAAAACAGACAACACCACTGTGATGAGGTACATTAACAAGCAGGGAGGGACTCGCTCCTACCCTCTATGCAGGCTTGCCGTAACCCTTTGGCTCACAGCCTCTTCCATGCAACTACATCAGGTAGCACAATGCTTACTAGGCTCTCTCAATTCCCTGGCAGACCAATTAAGCAGAAACCTTCTGGACCCACACGAGTGGCAGCTCAACAGAAGTACCTTCACCCTAATAACTGAGAAATGGGGAACCCCGAATGCCAACCTCTTTGCCTTCCACACCAACCATCAGCTCAGCAAGTTCTGCACCAAGGAGCATCACTCCATGGCTTGGAAAGTGGATGTCCTGTCCTTCCCCTGGGTCAACCTCTCAGTCTATGCCTTTCCTCCCCTTCCTCTCATCCCTAGGGTACTGCTCAAAATAAGGGAGGAAAAAACAAGAACCATTCTTATAGCTCCAGACTGGCCCCGACAACACTGGTACCCCTTGCTGCGCAGCCTGTCCCAGTTGCCTCCATGGCATCTTCCTTTGATTCCAAACCACCTGACCCAGAGGGAAGGGGAATTCATGCACCCCCAATTGCAGACACTCAGTTTGGCAGCTTGGCTTATTCCCTAACCCCGAACCAATCTGCCATCCTCAGTAAACAGGCTCTGGATATTATCTGTGAGGCCAGATGCCATAGCACCAGAAAATCTTATGCAGATAAATGGAAAAAGTTCTGCACCTGGATCCAGGCTAAGAGGGCAAATACGCACAGCCCTCCATCCCTCTCATCCTGGGTTACTTAGCTGACCTACTACACAGTGGCATCGCTTTCTCATCTATAAAAATTCATGCCTCTGCTATTTCTGTTCACTTTCCCACTGAACAGCCACTTTTCTCACACCCTTTGATCAAACAGTTCCTCATAGGGGCTAGCAACTTGAGCCCCCCCCCCCCCAGAAGGGCACCAACACTGGCTTGAGACCTTAACTTTGTCTTGGAAAAGCTCACCCTGCCTCCTTTTGAACCAGCTTCTTCTGCAGAGTTAAAATTTCTCTCCTGGAAGACAGCCTTCCTTCTGGTCATCACTTCAGCCAGAAGAGTCTCTGAGCTGCAAGCACTCTTGGCTGTGGAACCCTTCATCATCTTCCATGCAGACCGGGTATCCCTTAGAACTAACCCATCCTTCATGCCCAAGGTGGTGTCCAGTGTGGCTCTCAACCAAGCCATTCATTTACCCACCTTATTTCCTAATCCCCAGAACAAGGGGAAAAGGATTCTTCACTCTTTAGATCTGGACAGGATGGAATCCTTCAGAAAGTCTGTTCAATTGCTGGTTTGCTTTGCTACAGGGGCAGAAGCCAAAGCCATCTCCAAGCAAACTATTTCCAAATGGATAGCACACTAAATCCATTTCTGCTACAAACAGCATGGTAAGCCTCCCCCAAGGGGGTCAGGACACACTCCACCATATCAGCTTCCACCTCTGCATCTTTCCTCAGAGGAGTCCCCACCACGGACATCCTGGCTGCCACCTGGACATCTGTTCACACATTCACCAAGCATTACCACCTGTCTCTCTCTCTCTCCTCCAAATCCAGGGCAGGGTTTGCCTCTGCAGTCCTGCAGGGCATTCTAGCCAGCCCCTAGCTTCCTTCACTGCCTCCACCCATTTCCTCAGCTTTGGGAATCTACCCAAATGTAATGACTGAAACAGTGAAACACGAAGAACATAATACAGTTGTATACACTTACTATAACTGTAGGTGTTCGAGTGTATTCACTGTTGCAGTCCTGGTTTCCCTCCCTCTGTCCCCCTTTTTTCTCTTTCCCCTTTTGTTACCTTTCTCCCTTGTCGTTCTCCTTTTCTTACAAGGGACATAGTGGTATTTATTTTTCACTGGTGGAGTTCTTCCACCAGTACATGTCCTCTTACTTTGGAGGCTCTTAACAGGTTAGGGCAGTAAAAACTGATGTAATGGTGTTGGCTGCCTTAATTTATACCACTGACGACCTAACATCAGTCCTCGAGTGCCAGCAACTGACTCAGAAATACTAAGTCTTTGGTATTCGGGCCGGCCGAGGGCTACCCTGGCAGGGATAACCCAAATGTGATGACTGCAACAGTGAATACACTCAAACGTCTACATTTATGGTAAGTGCACACAATTGTGCTGTTGCTTGCCTGCCCTTCTCTTGCAGGTAAAGAATAGTATTGCATATTTCCTTCTTTTCTCACTGTGCCTTGCCGCCTTATATGATGGCATTGACCAGTGTTAAGGCTGTAAGATACATGTTCATTTTGATTGTCATAGTCCCCTTGGCAAGGTTGCTACTGAGGAAACTCCAATTGTACCTCGGAAATGCACATCAAGGGGAGTTTAATTTCACTCACCACCCTCCACCCACAGGAAATTATTTTGCAGTGTGGAGCAGGTTAACACCTATCCAATTTGCCATTTTTTGAGCCAAGTGGGGACCTTATTCTAATGTCTGACATCTTCAGATTGGTTTGGGGTATGCATGCTCTAATGGTCCAGGGTACTTGGGGTAGTTGCTGGCACATCAATGTCAAAGAGATGTTATCCATCCTTTATGCACTTCAGCTCTTCAGACTCCTCATGACCAGGAGTCCTTAGCCTTGTCAAAGACTAGTACCATGGAAATGTGATATATTAGCAGACAGAGAGTTAGTCTTTCTTATCTCCTGTGCAAGCTAACATGATGGCTTGGAGTTTGTCTTCAGCACAGAACACTTGTTTCCATGTTTGTTAAATTCTTTCAGCATAGAATACCTACCTGAGCAGGTATGCCCCCAATTCCCATGACTGAGTCTTGAATCCAAAGGTTTTCCATGGTTTCACATCTCTCTTGAGACACTTCAGAAGTAGAACTGTTTAACAACTGGTGATTTTGTGGTGAGACAAACTTTTTTTTACAGGCCTCCCTGCAAGACTGCCCTGGACTGCTGCAGAGCTGAACCTGTTCCCAGCCAGCTGCAGTGCTGAACCTGTTCCCAGCCTGCTGCAGTGCTGAACCTGTTCCCAGCCTGCTGCAGTGCTGAACCTGTTCCCAGCCTGCTGCAGTGCTGAACCTGTTCCCAGCCTGCTGCAGTGCTGAACCTGTTCCCAGCCTGCTGCAGTGCTGAACCTGTTCCCAGCCTGCTGCAGTGCTGAACCTGTTCCCAGCCTGCTGCAGTGCTGAACCTGTTCCCAGCCTGCTGCAGTGCTGAACCTGTTCCCAGCCTGCTGCAGTGCTGAACCTGTTCCCAGCCTGCTGCAGTGCTGAACCTGTTCCCAGCCTGCTGCAGTGCTGAACCTGTTCCCAGCCTGCTGCAGTGCTGAACCTGTTCCCAGCCTGCTGCAGTGCTGAACCTGTTCCCAGCCTGCTGCAGTGCTGAACTTATTTCTAGCCTACTCAAGTGCGCAACAGTGTAATTCAGTGCTTTGATCAACTTCTGTTAGGCTTTCCATTCACTGGAACAAAGGTTTTCTGTAAAGTCTCCATCCACCCCTTATCTCTGATACTTTGGGTACTGAAAAAGGCTATGCAGGAGAGGATTGGCTTGATCCTGGTTGCATCCATTTGGGTGAGACAGCACTGTTTCTTCCTTTTGAAGAAGTTCAAGTGAAAGAAGTTTCCTTTGTTTCATGCAAGTTTCTGTCAAAGCATGAAGGGATTCTCTAGTACACCCAAATATGACTTGTGGTAGGGAAGATTATCTGCTGGTCATGCACATAATTCTGAGGACCTCTGGAAAAAATATTTTATTGAGAAGACTTTGCAGCCTGAGACTTGAAAGTCCTAGTTTTCTAAGTGGGCTAGATTCTCCTAGTGATGTGCATCTGATAACATTTGATTTAGGGCAGCAGTGAAGAACGTCCTCTTTTATCTACCTACCTTACTTGGAAAAGGCCTTTCTTATGCATTGATTAAGGTGCAACTTTTTTCCCCACTTTAGTCTGGCTGCCCTTAGAACAACCATTAATAACACACTCTCAGTAAAGTAGCTTTTAGCAGGAGCACTGCATTTGAGATTACAAAAAGTCTGTGCCTCCCCATTGGGTCTTGAAGTGTGCTGTGGAATGGCTGACCTTTTAATTATGTAGTCTCAAATCCAATGAAATTTCATTTTTGGAGAGCTATGTTTCTGGTAGCCATTATCTCAGCTAGGATATCTCAGAATTGCAAGATGATCTTAATTTGCTGCCTGCAGAAGCCTGACAGCCTGTCTGACTGCCAGAGTTTTTCACCATTCCCTGTCCAGGTTCAGTAGACACTCTCCCACTAGTGACTGGATATGTATGACAGAAAGGTCCATTAGCTGGTGCTATCTACAGGTATTTTCCTCCCTCAATTGATGTAAGCTTTTCAAATCTCTCTTTGCATTGCCATTCCATTGGGTTGGCCTGATTCCAGAATTTTTAGATAAGCACCCAATTGGAGGAAAAAATTCTGATCTTTGCTTATGGTTGCTATTGCTGGTTACAGTTTACCAGTGATTTTTGTAGATGCTTGGTGCTAATGTCAGTTTCATATTAGGTGCAGCAAGCACCTACTGCACAGTGATTATCATAGTTTTTCATGAGTCCAGAACATGACGTGTTCAATTCTTCCCCTTGTGTTTTATTTAACCAAAAGACCAAAAACAGCAAGGTAAAATCTTTACAAGAATTCTTATTACTAATGATGATGTGCAGCTGGTCCCAGTCCACTATCAGTTATTTGACCAGTTTCCCAGAGAAGAAAGTGAAGTCTTCAGAAAAGTGCCCAAAGGAGAAGAAAATCTGGGAGGCTGATGATGCATTAGAATCCAGTGGCACTCCTAGAACTGAAGACATTGGTGTTGATGAGGTGCCATCTCAGCCTCCATATCTGGCATCTGTTTCTACTGGAGCCTCTACTGTGACCTTTCATATAGCCACCTCACTGTTGGCTGTTAACACATTCTCATGAGGTGAAACCTATGTGCCATCAGCTGGCCCTGCGTCCACCCTGTCAGCTTTTGGATCTGATGCCTCCATTATCTTCAGCCAAGGGAGGGTGGCATCTCCATGCTGTCTGTACAAGAGGAGGTTGAAAGAGACCGGATTGAGGTTTTGGCCATCTATCCAAGTACTGAGCCCTCCAGGATGGAATGCAGGCATTAGTCAGTATGCCACAACTTGGGCTTAGTGGATCCCTCCTTTCTATCTGGGCTGCCTCAAAAGAACCTTTTTCAGGTTATGTCAGGATCGACAAATTTTTTGCAGTTCTGTTAGCCAACCTAAAGTATGAGGAGTACACTATATCAGAAGCTCCCTCTGCTAAGACAGAAAGGAAGCTTTCTCCTGAGATGGACTCGGGATACCTTAGACTGTGAGGTGTAAAAATTAACTGACATTAATCCCGTGTCTCCATTTATATACCTGCAATGTGACACTGGGAGCGTGCATTCCACAGCTTCACCACCTGAAGATGTCTCATTTGCTGATGCCTTTTACTAGATTGAGACATTCAAATGGGACGCTAAACAGTTTTCTCAGGCATGAATCAGGTATAGAAATTTTCTGGGCCTGCTAGAACCAAAACCTCTGACCATTCCTGGAGTTCTGGAAATCCTAGATTATAGATTTTACAGTACCTCTTTGCAGTCTTGCTCTCAGCCTCTGCTCCAAGGAAGACCAACTGATTTTACACAGACTATGACTTCCCATAAGCACCAACTACTGTAGCATCACTGCCAGTGTTGCTTTAGCATTGGCACCTCATTTGATTGCTTTGCATTGGTGTAGGGCCATCTTTTTGCAAAATATGGGATGGAATGTTTACTATGAATGACATCTTTTGGCTGCCTGGTGTCTGATTTTGGGGCTTCTTACTCCGTAAATTGTTAGAATGTTCACATTCTCATTGTACAGAAATATATTTCAGCAGGCATTGTTGGAAGCATGGAGAACATTTATGTCTTGAGCTATGCTACAGTAGCAGAATCTTATGACCTTCATAAAAGGTTATGCACTTTCCCATAGAAATTTACTGCACCATCATTCCTAATCAGCTACAAGGAAACCCCATGGATTTCTTCTGTGTATAAAGGTAGCTGATGTCAGCTACTTATAGCAGGGCTTCAGCTTTTATGTCACGTACAGATGTACAGCTTATCTGTGTGATTTTAAAATATCTGTAGCATTTCCATGACATCAACTTTGGGGATGGGGGGTTACTGTGCTGTCATTTCATTTTGAGAACAGCAGTGTGAGAGAGTCCTAGTATAATGTTGTACCAAGCCCCAGAGTCACATGGGCATGAGAAAGTTTAAAAATAATTTTGCTGTTTTCCTACTTCACAGAATATGACTTCAGGTCAGAGGTCTACCAGAAAGGTCAGTTCTTCTGGGTCCTTTGTGGCTGCAGTTTCATGCAGAGCCCTGAAGAGACTAAGAGCCTAGGAGCAGAGACTGTGTAATAGAGTGCTGAGAACAGATTTGTCTTTGTAATTACGAAAAGCCAGTCTGAGACCCCAGACTGTATCACATGCATCTAAAATAGGTTTGGTGGTTGTACTGCAGATGAATTTAACAATTTTATAAGTTTAGGGACTATATAGTTCTAGGGCTTTTTCCTCTTTAGGTAGCGACTGTGATACCATAGTGTTTAATAGTACCAAAGCAGACCTACCCTGCTGATGCAGATGACTGACTGCTGAAGGTTAGTATTCTGCAGTGTTCATCAAGTCCATCTGTAGTGCTGTGAATATTGCACACAGCACTTTTGGTTCATCAGTGTTTAATGAGTGTGATACTCTGTACTTGGGTAAAATGGCAGTCATGTGGCATTGTCTCTGCATTTATTATTATGGATTGCTTTGCTGCGTATGCTATGCATGGGTTCCCTTCAGAAGCTCGAAATACTGAAATCTCGAATTTCAGTATTTGGAGCCCAAGAAGCCGAATCCACATAATAGTGAAAGTTTAGAAGCGCGAAATTCAAAACCTCGAATACTGGCGCTTCTAAAGTTCCGCTATGGTCATGTATTCAGGTAAGTGTGTGTGTGTGTGTGTTAAGGGGTTTGGGTAGCGGCTGTGGAGTGTCTCAGTGTGTTTTGTTGCTGTGATGTGTGTGTGCGAGGAAAATGTTGCTTGTGTGGTGGTGTTTTGTGTGTTTGTATGTAGTGCGACCTCGGAGTGAGAATATTTAAGTAAGGGGGGTGTGGGGGGGGGCGTATGTAGTAGATTGATTGTGTGTGTTTGTGTGGTGGATGGTGTGTGTGTGTGTGTGTGTGTGTGTGTGTGTGTGTGTGTGTGTGTGTGTGTGTGTGTAGTAGAACCGCAAAATTCAAAACCTCCGGTATTCGAGGTTTTGAATTTCGCAGTTTTTAGTTTTCGTTGTTTTGTGGATTCAACTTCTTGGGCTCGAGATACTGAAATTCGAGATTTCATTATTTCGAGCTTCTGAAGTGAATCCACTATACGTACATGATTATAGGTGGTTTATGTAATTAGGCAACTGGATGGCACAATAGTGCAGTGATTACTATTATCTCACAGTGCTTGGTTCTCTAGATTAGTTGCCAGCTGGAGTGCCATTTTTTTTTCAGTTTGAATGCAGTGTTTTGTCTACAATATTTTTTTGTTAGGGGGTTTGCTTTCTTCACATGTGGATAGGTGAGTTGGCAGTATTCGGACTGCTTCTAGGAGAACAAGCAAGAGAGAAGGGGAGGTGTGTGTGTGTGTGTGTGTGTGTGTGTGTGTGTGTGTGTGTGTGTGTGTGTGTGTGTGTGTGTGTGTGTGTGTGTGTGTGTGCGCATATCTCTGCACGTTTGTGTGTCATGCATGCATGTGCATGTCTACACAGTTATGTGTGCCCTGCAGTGCACTGTTAAGATTGATTCCTGCCTTAGGCCCATTGTTTCCCAGGATATTCCTCACCACAAGACAAACTGAATTGTTTTGGATTGTAGTATTTCTGTTGTGGCGCTTATGTTCAGTTCCGAGTTCTGGCCAGTTACAAACTTGCTAAATCTGATAGGTTAAATAAGAGAGTAGTTATTAAGTATGTGGTACTGCTTGCTTTTGCAGTTTGTAGTAAGTTCTGATAACAGTATTGCAAAAAATGTATTGCTTCTAATTATTGCTACAACAGGACTTGTCTGACGTATCTGGACTGCAAACAAATGTGAGAATCTTCCTGATTTATCTATTAACTCGGTCAGTTGCTCACTGTCTCCATCTGTTAGGTTTCTCAACGGATGAATCATTAAAGGACAATTAATTTCAGATTGCCCTTTCCTAAGTGCTTAAGTTCCAGTCTACCTTTTAGGTTTTGAGTAACCTTGTTTGCCTCGCATATGGTTTATACACTCCTAGAATGGGTGTTGGTGGTAAGTTTATTGTAATCTGATGCAATCAGGTCTTTTCTGTCTGGTAATCCAAAGGGTTTAACCTGTGTCTGATCTGAGGTGGTTCTTCACCATTTCTCAGAGGTGGAGATTACATTGGAAACCTCTTGCAATGTTCAGAGGAGTAGGACAAAGATTATGTAAGTTTTTTCTTCTATATATATTTTCAGTTTGGTCTGTAATATTGATGGCCAAGTCACTGAGTGCTAACTTATAAAATATAGGTTACGTTTGACAAACTACCTGAAAGCCAGCTTGTAAAGAAACCAGTGCCTTCATTGCTGTGTTTTTCCAAGTCCAAAATAGCAAATCACACAAAATAAGCATTGTGTCCCACACAGCCACAGTTGCTTGCATATACCCTGTCCAAGACTGCACTATCACGGAGAAAAGGGAACAGTTCTTATTCTATGTATGACTGTTCCCCTCCATTTTTGATAGCGCTCTTCAGTTTTGCAGAGGTACCATCTATCAATAAGACAGTAGAGTAGAGAAAGTTAGCTTGTGCTAGAAGGGTTGTCCTTTGTTGAAATGGATGACAGACAGAAAAATCATTTGTTTGTGTCTTTCGGCTTTTCCCGGTTCGGGGTCGCCACAGCGGAACTCCGGTCCGCTAATGATTGGCAGTAGATTTTTACGTACTGGCTTGCCGGACCTAACGCACAACCTTCAACGAAGGAACGCCCGTTCACACATGTCACTACACAGAACACGCTCTAACTGAGAATCGAACGGGCAATGTCTAACTGTGAGGCGACAAAGCTACCGCAGTGCCACCACAGCAGTCACAGACAGAAAAATCAATAATACCCAGAAAGCATTGTCTTGACTGGCAAGCATTTAATTGACTTTGCAGTTCTCAATTAGCTAAGCAAAAGCAGTAGGATGTGCCTGAGATGTTCTTCTACGTATTAAGTGTTGTATACTTAATTCTGCTGTACCAGGACATAGAGGCAGTCACTAGGCCACATGCATATTGTGTTTGAATTTCCACAGTATTTCTTTATTAATCTGATTGCCCTGATTTAAGATTGTAAGTGGTGCTTTGATTGAACAATCGCAGTCGTATATTACCTTCCTCATATGTATCTTTAGCATTTTTCTCTGTCACTGTGGATGGTCTCGGAGTCATTATCTGTGCCAGACTAACACCATTGATGGCAGCTGTGTTCTTTTTGTAGGCCTGTATCACCAGTTGTTTCATTTTTTTACTTCACTGATCCTCATATTCACTATCTACAAAGAGATGAACGTTCTCTTTGAGAAATCTGAATTTATGTACTTGGATTTCATTACTTCCACATTTTATAAAGACCATGTTCTGTCTTGTCCAGTACTAGTTCTGCATTCATTCCTGTCTACATGATCAACTCTTGGTAGTACACTTTGGGTCCATTTTCTTTCTTTGCATTCATTGTGCAAAGCTGTTAGCATAAAACTGTTAGAACTGCATCAGAACATTCTGGTTCGCTAAGTGTTTCCCTCAACCCACATAATTCCTGAATGTACTGTCTCATTCGTGAATCTATTGTAGTGCTTTTTCGGACAGTGAGGTTGTCAGCCAGTACTGAGGAAAGGTTTAGATTCTGTCAGAATACTAAATGGTATAAGTTGTAAATAGCGCATTGCATGTGTTGGTATTATTTTCCAGTTTGTTTTGCAATTAAATGTCTGATTATGCATTTTCAGGAAGTCATTACTCAAGGATTTGTATAAACCCGTGGTGGTGGTGCTGCAGTAGCGTTGTCGCCTCACAGTAAGACGCTGTCCGGTTCGATTCTCAGGTAGAGCGTCTTCTGCGTGGAGATGTGCGTGAATGGGCGTACCTACGTTGAAGGTTGTGCATCAGGGCTGGTAACTTGGCATGTAAAAATCAACTACTAATCATTAGCGGACCGGAGTTCCACTGTGCCGACCCCTAACCGGGAAAAGCCGAAAGACACAAACAAAAAATTACTCAAGGATATGTATGCTGTAGTGGTATTTGTATCAGTATTAAAATTCTGCCAGTTATCAGTGTGCAGTTTGTGAGGAGCCTCTTTTACACTTATCTGTGAGTAAGTTATGAGGGTCACAGATTTTGAGGGATTCTTTATCTTCACAGCATTTCTTGCAGTGCAAAGTTAAGTAACTGGTTTTGTGAATGTAAGACACACCTGCTTCCAGCTCATGCAGTTGTACTCCTACAGTCTTATTGCACATGGACACCAGTTGGCCAAGCCAACAGCAAGTTTGGCCATAAATTTGCTGTACATCAGGCATATATTCTGTGGCTTCTTCTTATGTGCTTTAGTGATAATACATGACTGAGTTTGGGTAATGCAGGGATTAACCACACTTGGCATGGATTGATCACAATGGTGAAGCCTAAATAATCAAAACAAAGCCAGCCTTGGGTAAATCTTGCATTACCCATGCACAAGTGTGTATTTGTTTAAGTGACTGTCTTTGGGTAGGGTGAAAGATTGTGTTACACCCTTCTGATACTTGACTATTTTTGCAGATAGACATGGTGGCTGTAACTGCTTTTTTTTGTAGTTATATTCACCTGCTGTACTTATTCCCTAGAGTAATGGTTGATTTACAGCTGCCACACTGACTGCTGTGGCACAGTCAGAATAAACATTTTTGTATAGCAAGTATTTTTTATTGTATAAACTAAAACAGAAACCTTTTCACAACCATTGTTACTGAAGGTGCTTAGCAGTCTTCAGAGTTTGTCAACTAAGGTGAGCCCCCCTCAGTTTTTTTAATATTCTTTTCTGTAATACTGTGCCTTTTAAAAGTAAAGCGCCACTGTGATTCTGGACATATACTGTCCATCACTGGAATGAGCATTGGCTGCATCAAAACTATCATTCAGGCAACTATTTTATTTTACATTTGTTGCCCGGGCTAGTCTAACTGGATATATGTCCATTTTCAGTAGAGGCCCAGGGAGAAAAGCTCCATGACACACATGATAATAAAATTGCAAGACAATAGAAAATAACTTCAGATGTGTATACAAGTACAAAATTGGATAATACAGAAATAATACAGAGAGGACAGAAGTCAATACAATATGAAATGCATTCAATACAGTGTACAATTCAAAATAGCAAGTGGGTACATTACTTAATATAGAAAAAAAGGGGAGGTATACAGGCTAATTCCATATACAAGTACGGTGCAATAAAAGAGGCAGATTGAAAAAAAATGAGTTTAGTAATAAAAAAAATAAATAAATACATATATATATATATATATATATATATATATATATATATTTTTTTTTTTTTTTAACAAGTAAGTATTCAGAGGGATGGAAATAATGAAATACAGAGTGAGAAAGTTAAGGTATAGGACATGCTGACAGTATTTGAGTAGAGTGGAGAATTAGGTTTAGTGCAGGGGCATAACCAGTGTGTTTTGAGGAAAGGTTTGTCTATTTTTGAAGAGTAATATAGAGGAAACTGAGGAAAGTTCGCTGGGTAGGAGATTCCAAAATTTTCCCACAGTATTAGAGAAGAGAGAATCCCCAGCCCTGTTGTTAGATTTAAATGTGTTAATTAGAAGTTTCTGAGATGAATGCAAGGACTTCAGATTATGATAGGGGGTGATGATGGTGGATAGAGTAGGAGGATTGGAAAGTTGGTAGAGTGTCTTGTGGGCAGTGATTAGTTGGTGGTATTTGAGCAGATTCTGTAGTTCCAACCACTGAAGCTGCTTTAAATTAAGGCAATGGTGTGTTCTAAATGGGTTACCAGTAGCAAATCTGGCTATGTTATTGTATGAGATTTCCAATTTATTGAGGTTATTCTTAGATAGATTAGTGAAAATATTTGAGGCATACAGGAGTCTAGAGATTAGATGAGTGTGTGCAATAGTAGTCCTAGCTGTAGGTGACAGGAAGGATTTAATTCTGTAGAGACAGCCAAGTTTTTTTTGACAGATTTAATAGTGTTGTTGATATGTATGTCAAAGGTAAGGTTGCTGTCAATGGTAATACCAAGTAGCTTGGTAGTTAGGTCAGGTGATGTAATGGTACCGTTAGTGGATTTAACAGCAAAATCTATGGGAGAGGACTTATGATTAGGATTGAAAAGGAAGAGTTTAGTTTTTTGGGGTTTAATAGAAGGCAACGGTGAGTGAACCATTGTTCAACAGTGTTAAATACATTTTGGGTAAGGGAGTGAAGTTCAGAGGTGGTTGTGGCTGAACATACAAGTGTGGAGTCATCTGCGTATTGTGTGCAAGTAGCATGGGGAATTGCTAGATGAAGGCCGTTGATGAATATGGAGAAAAGGAGAGGTCCTAATATGGATCCCTGAGGTACACCGAGGTTAACTGGTAGGTGGTTAGATAGAGTGTTTTGCCAGAGTACAGCCTGTTGTCTTTGACCTAAGTAGAATTGGAACCATTTGATAGAGAGTGCATCTAAGGCCAGGAATTTGAGGATATCTGTCAGAATGTGATGACTGACCATGTCAAATACTTTTGACAGATCGATAAATAGTGCCGAGGAAAACATATTACAGTTACGTTTTTTGTTAATACAATCTGTAAAGGAAGGGAAGGCAGTGGTAGTGCTATGGGAGGGTCTGAAACCATGTTGACAGAGAGCAAGTTATTGTGTATTAGGTGGTCTAGCAATTGCCTATGGATGCATTTTTCCGTGATCTTGGCCAAAGGAGAAAGAAGGGCTATTGTACGGTAGTTGGAGAATTTGGTGGAGCTTCCACCTTTTTGAAGGGGAATATGGGAGACTTTCCAGATGTTAGGGATGTCACCTTCGCTAATACATCTATTGATTAGAATGGAGATGGGGTAAGCAATTGACTTGGCAGATTTCTGTAGATATTCAGCAGGTAGTTGGTCTGCTGAAGGAGAGCCTGGTTTCAGTTTTGGGATTAGGGCAAGAATATGGGCTGTTGGGACTGGTTGGAAAATGAATGGAGGGGGTGTGCTTTGTTATAGGTAGGTAAAGTAAAAGTATTAGGTGATAGTTGACTGGCTAGTGTTTGGATAGCATCGGTGGAAAAGGTTTTGAAGGCATTGGCATTATGCATGGGATTTTGATGGTCAGTGTTTAGTGGGTTTGGTGTACTGGATTGACCTGGTTGTAGTAATTGGTTGATGCATGCCCAGAATGTTTATGGGTTGTTATGGTTTGCCTTTTGAAATTGAAGGTAGAAGTTTCTTTTATCAGATAGTATAGCTTTCTTAGTGTTATTTCTTAGTAGTTTGAAATTTTGTTGGTCTGCAGGATTTCTGGTCATTCTCCGTTTGGCCCAGTATTTATACTTGAGGTGAATTTTATGTTTGGTGTATTTAGAAAGCCATGGGGCGGACTTGGTCTTAATTCTAATGGTACGAGTTGGTGCATGATGATCAAGGATGGCTAAGAAGTTAAAATTAAAGTATTGAACAGCTTCTTCCAGAGGGAGGTATTTTAGGGGAGACCAGTTGCATGCACTGAGTTCGTTTTGGAAGAGATCTGGGTTGAAGTTCTGTTTGGATCTGATATTCCTGATTGTGGTAGGAATGGGAGTATAGGTTTTATGCCTAATGATATAGGTAAGTGAGTGGTCACTTATGTCATCAGGAAGGGTTCCAGATTCATATAATTGGGGATGGTTGTTTAATAGAATCCAGTCTAATGTGCTTTTTCTTGTTGTGTTGATCTATCCTGGTGGGGGATGTAATGGTTTGATCAAAACCATATAGGTTGATGTTGGTGGTCGAGTGGCTGCTGCTACAGCAGTTCCAATCAATGTTTATATCACCAAGGATTATGGTTTCTTGGGGCAGGTGTTGAGATAACCAGCAAAGGATATTTTCTATGGTGGTATTGTTGTTAACGGGGGATACATAGATACAAATAATATAGATGGCTTTGGCATTGTTAAGTTGTAGTTTAGATATAAGAATTTCTGCATTGGTACTAAGCGGTGGTTTAACGTTGTAAGTGGTTAATTGTAGGCTAGATTTAAAAAGAATCGCCACTCCCCCACCCTTTTTGATTGCACGGTCAAGTCTCAGGATATTATATTCTAGTGGGATGATTTCATTGTCATTTGTTACAGGTTTTAGCCAAGTTTCTGTTAGGCAGAAAATGTCAAAGGAGTATACTTCTAAAAGAGCATGGGGTTGAGTAATTTTGTTGTTAATGTTACGAATATTAAGATGAGCTACAAAGAGTGAATTTGATAGTTTAGTAACTATGAGAGACTGTCTTTCTGGTCTTAACCATTCTCTTGCTGACTAGTTGACACAGTCATACACGTGAAGACCTTCCATATGAGTATGCAAGTTTTGTATGCACTCCATAAAAGCTGCCATACAGATGCAGCTTGGCAGATCCAAATAAACATCCATGTCTCATACAATACATGCTGTGCAGTTCTCTCACCATTAGATGCTGGCATTGCAGCAGGCTCACATCCCCCCTCCCAGACAAGTCAGCACTGGCTTCTCACTTCCACAGTCCATCATCTGCTTGTCCAGCACCTAGGTTGCTTGTTTATCTGGACCATTTTGGGTGCAGTCAGGGCTACATTCCTTTTCTTACCATGACCAAAATGTGTATGAAATTTCAGTAAAATTTCATGTTTCTGTTTTCTTGTCAGATTCTCTGCAACTCTAAGAATCTCATTTAACATATTCTTTGTTGGCTTTGCTTGAATTAGTGACACAATAATGTCCTGAAAATTTAAGATGAAGACTGATCAGTCGTTTAAACATCTCTGCTTTGTAGTTTGTGTGTGGGAGAAGGGCAGTGGTTCAGTAAAGTGTACAGTGGACAATAGTGCAAAAAAAAAAAAAGGTTATGATTCATGAATGAAATCCTCTCTTCATCAGGGTGCTGCAACATCAGAGATCACTTTAAGTAAGTAAAGACAAAGCATAAAAGTCACCTGCCATTCTGATAGTCTTGCACGAATGCTGCCTCACACTGCCTACTTTGTGGAAATGGCACGTGCAGAGCTGCCTTCCACCCTTTTGCTATAATCCATTTTTATGCTGCTTATTGCTCCTGAACCGTTGGGGAAGTCTTGCTTAACAATAAAGAAATGTCAGCTGGAATCACCTCATTCTCAGTGTGACATTTTGGTATGCCTGATTTTAGGTGGAATTTTGTCCGTCTCTCTGTTTCCACATTTGAGAGCTCCAATACCTGTGTTTAGTATATTATGCTCTTTTCTCTCTGATTTGGCTTTGATAAAGTTACCTATTTCTGGCTACAGATGGATTCTGTTCATACAGTGTCAGTCGCAGAAGTCTACAAAAACCTCTGCTTATAAGCTCGATTATTTGGAAAACAATGTGTTGCTCAGTGGTGAATTGGCTGAAGTCATGCTTGACCTTGCTTTCAGGCTTGTCTTTGGCCTATGATATGGCAAACTAACAAAATTGACAAGCTGGAAATGAGCTGAGATACAGTTCCTTTTATTCTGAATGTGAATATGGTTCAGACTTGACCTGCAGTCTGTGAATTTTGTCTTTTGAGACCGTCCTTGTTCAGATACTCATTGTAGTCAGCTGTAATGTCAGCAGAGATGGTATCAAGTGTTTGGAGTGGAAAATTAATTATTTCCTTCTCCATTTACAACTTTTATCCTAACCAGGGTTGCAGTATGACCTTCATTAGGTTGAAGTATGTAACATGCAAATTCATGAATGTGAGGTAAGCACTACAGATCTGTTGCTCAGCAATCAGTTTTGGAGCTTTCTTGGGTTGGTAACAGGAGCAAAACCACCCCCTGCCTTCAGAGATTTTTTTTTCTCTTTCAGGTCATTTTGTAAAAAATGGGCACAGCACTTGCTGTATCTGTGAGCAGAGGTAACATTGTATACTGAGCAAAGAAGCAATCCATTCATTTTTAAACTAATTTTTTATTACTCTGGTCTGTGTTGGGTTTACAGATGCCTGCGAATGACAATGGCAAATGAAAATGCATTACAGAAGCTATTATCTTGATCACGGGTGGGGACTTGTCAGCAAAATACAGTGAAATTTTCATTGATTTGGCTTATTGTGGTTGAAGGAAGTCCATATGACAGAGAAAGCAATAAGCTGAATAAATACAATATGGATGCCACTGTTTCACCTTCACCAGAAGCTGTCATTGGTGATACAACGAAGGGTGACCACTTTTTAGGAGAAGGCAGGCTGTGTGTGAAAACCCTGGGCATTCATACTAACAATGTTGAATGATCTGTGATGTGGCATGTCAGGAAGGAGGATGTGTAGGCAGTACACATGTCTGTGAGCAGCAAGTTGAAATACATTACTGTGGCTCTTTTTGTCTTTCATTTTCTTCGCAGTCAGATAAGAGAAGCATACATCAAACGTGTCTATCTTTTTTTTTCTGTTGGGGGGTGCAGGCAGACTTTGTGTGAAAGCGAATAGCCTTCAAGCTGGCTTCACAAAGAAGGAGTGTGTGTATTTGTATGCATGTGTGTGAATGGTCAGGGCTACAAGCACATTAGTTATACAGGATGTCATTATCTGTCATTAATTTTTTTTTCACTGTTTTTACCTTTAAGTAACTATTTTAAAAGTTACTATTTCTAGGTAAAATGGCAGCTTTTTGAAAGTCAGTACTGCACTGTTGCTGTGTTGCTGTTCTAACAGCTAAGTCCAGACCCTTGTCTCAGACTTGCTTTGGTTATTTTTTTTCAGATTTTCCCACATCTGGTATTGTTCCGTCTGCAAACACCAGTTCAAAAACAGTGAAGTGTATTGCCTACTGTCATGTGGTTTTGCCTGTTTTGTGCATGCATGCTATGGTCCAGAGAAAAGTACAGCAAGTCAGCTTAAGGTGGGAACTGATATCCTTTTGCAGAATCTGGTTAACAGACTGGGAATATTCAATGTGAGGGACAGATAGATGGCCTGTATCTGCCCAGTAGAGCACAACTTCATAAAAATAATTCACCTATTACTGCACTTTGGGTAAAAGACAACCACTGGGGACATTCTAAATCATATCAGCAGGTTCTACAGGCAAAAAGGGGAAGCTGTTGGTTCCAATGCATTCCAGTATCTGTAGTTAAATGTTTCCAGCTTAACCATGTGGGGCATGTATTGTGCAGGCATTCACATAGATGGGGAACAAAAGCATTATGAAGAAGTTGACAGAGTAGGCACCATGGTAGTAGTTGGTTGTCTTATGTCACTTAATCTTTTCTTTTATACTCAAATTCTTAGTAGTCTGGATTTGCCAGGCCCCACATCACCTAATTTTTGTAGCTGTTAATATTACTGTGTCAGTGCAGTTCTTCTCCATCTTTCTGTAACTTATAAACTGTTTTACCTCCACAACACTGGCTATTATCATAATAACCATTCTCCCTGACAGTTTATTGCTTGTCTGGTTCCCATTATCATCATAACCAACTTTCTGATAGTTCACTGCCCCTCCACCATAGTTATTAGTATAAAAAATGCAGCATACTAATCTTTTCTGTTATTGGTGTAGTGATCTCCTAGTTCTGGGATTTTCCGCATCCAGATAATTTTGAATGTCAGACTCTTTACTGCCCAGTGCCCTCAACCCTCATAGGTTTATGTAACAAAGGCAAAAGTGAAGACTCCACTAAGATCATGGACATACATTCTCAATCTGTGGGGCAAGTGTTGGTTGCAGCAAAACCATCATTCAGGCAGTTATGAGGGATTGTCTGATGTTCATCGTGTTTCACTGTTGCAGTCATTACATTTGGGTAATCTGCTGGCAGGTTGCCCTCAGTTGGCCTGGTTAACAAAGCCTTGGGTCCACTCAAGCATCTACATTTATGGTAAGTGTACACAACTGTACTTTTCTGACCCTCTTCCTTCTTTTGCTGGCTAGTGGACACAGATGCACATGAGAGGACCTGCTTGGCCTTCTCATGAGTGTGCAGAGTCTGTATGCACTCCTTAAATGCTGCCATAGAAATGCAGTTTGACAGATTCAAGTGCACATTCCTGGCCCAAACACTGTATGCTTGACAGTCTATAGGCTGCTCTTGAATTAATTTAACAGTGCATTGCTTCCATTTAATGGACTGGCTTTCCCCAGTACTAATGCAATAAATGTGGCACTCCATAACACCTGACCATAAAATAATGCATCCATATCCCCATTTAGTAATAACCATACCTGGCACTCAGTTGTAAGTATGACCATCTTGGTGTGACTGTACTGTTAAGAACAAAGAGTAGCGAGTTAGTGCAAATGTTTTATTGCTATGTATGCTTTTTCTGAATTATAATTGAGCCTGTATCCTATATTTCTGTAATAACTGCAAAAGGCACCCTGGTTAGAATATGAGCAGAATCAGAAATATATAGACTGGATTTCTGAACTGTAGGCATAACCTAATAAATGCTCTGCAGAAGTTTTAGTTAGTATATTACTATGAGGCCTCTAGGCTCCACAGGCAGCTACAGCCTGTACTCATAGTGTTGAAGTATCCTGTATCATTGCTGATAAATAGCACCATACAAGAAAGCACTATTCCCACCATCCGGAAAATCTCCTACATTACTACACAAGGGTGGACACTCTAGAGTAGACGTGTCCAACCTGCGACCCTCAGAGCTCTTCCATTTTCAGGGCTAGTTTCATGCCCTCAACCTCTAACTGCAACATCGACATACGCATGCCCCAAAACACGTTTTTTGTTTTGTGTTTTTCACTCCCGTGACCTGTAATGGTAATGTTGGTGTGTGCATGCGCCAAAGCACCCTTCTAGTTTTGTTTTTGAGCCAAAAAAGGGTCAGTGTGTTTACGCCATTATTTTGCACCGAACAATCAGTGTGTGTGTATGTGTTCTCGCTGAAGAGCAGCTCATGTATAGATTTATCGCAGTTGCCTTTGAAAGGGACAGCAATTCCCTGTGTTAATAGGTAAGTACGGAGTGAGTGAGTGCATGCATGAAAGCAGAATTGTGTGCATGAAAGTAGAAGAAGAGAGAGTGTGTGCGTGTGTGTGTGTGTGTGTGTGTGTGTGTGTGTGTGTGTGTGTGTGTGTGTGTGTGGGTGTGTGGGTGTGTGTGTGTGTGTGTGTGTGTGTGTGTGTGTGTGTGTGTGTGTGTGTGGGTGTGTGTGTGTGTGTGTGTGTGTGTGTGTGGGTGTGTGTGTGTGTGTGTGTGTGTGTGTGGATATGTGTGCATGACAGAGAGAGATGCATGCACAAAGAGGCTAACAATGATCAGTCTACCTACTGAACACAAACAAGTTAGCTCACAAATACATCATACATTAAGAGTACACTTTCATTAAATTGCAGCTTTCCTGACAGGGAGAGTGTTGTATTGAACATGAACTCATACCTCTTAACTGTATGGATTTTCAAAGAATGTCTGGATTTTTGCCTCATCTTCCAATTTGTGTCTTTTGCTTAGGAAATAAAAGTAGTCATCCAAGGTAATGCAGTTCCAGGGAGTAAGATTGAGACAGCAGCCTAGGGTTAATGAGTGGACTGACTATGTGGGACTGTAGTGTATAAAGTTGTATTGTTTTTTCAGACAAACAAAAAAGCACCTAGTATTGTTTTTTCATTGGTGGGTTCTAAGCAGTGGTAGATTGGACAACAGTAAGCATAGCTTTGGCGGATCATCAATACTGGCAAATCAAGTGAGCACAATGTCAGTTTTTAAATGTTGGGGATTTTAGGGTGTATGTGTGTGCTTATGTGTTGGGAGTGCTGCAACAGTAGGCGATTTATTAGACAGAGACTTACGGACTGTGGAGAATATGTTTCTTTGTTTCAAAACCTAATACTTGGGTATGCATGCCAGAAGTAGATTTTTTAAGACATAGCTTCTTGCCATTTACAGTGGATGGATATTTACATTTAGTGGACAATGTATTAGCGTGGGCCTGTGGGGTACTGAAGGATGCCAAGTCTACCACTGCCAATGTCTTGTAAAGTGACCTGGAAATGGATATTGGGGTGTTACTGAAAAAATATAGTAAGTGGGCTTAGAAATATAGTTTAATTAAACAAAGTGTACTTTCACTTTACAGGCCATAATTTAATTTCTTTTAGGTAGTCCAGATACTGGTAGATTGTATACCATTAGACTTAACTAGGGAGAGCTGTCATTCTGGGGAAACAAGCAGCCCTAGTTTCAGTGAAAGCTCTGTGGTTGCTTGCAGGTAGGAAGCTGCAGGATGTTGATGCAACGTGTTTTATTTATTATTTTTAATGCATTTGTCATTTCAAAGCATGGTTTTCTTTGATGCAAAAGAAGGCAGGATTGAATGAGCCATATAATGTTTAACTGACAATGATGGGATAGAAAGATTATAAGTGATGTGTAATGTTTGCAGCTACAGTTGTTTCAATGGTGTCTGTGATGCATAACTATTTTTGGGCCTGTGTCCCACTTTTATTTTTCGCTTTGCCCAGATTTCTTGCTCTAAGGTTGAGAGGTATGGTTCCATACTAAATCAGAAGTTGTATTTACCTTGTAAGACTTTTCGGCATAATTATGAAAAACAGAGCCTTTTTAATATCTCTGCTTATTTCCAATATAAACTGCCATGTAACCATGCAAATAACCTTCTTATTAAGCTACTTTACTTCTTTTGGAATTGACAGGTATGATTCATCTGTTCGGACATAAGCATAGAGTGCTAATGTGACTTTGATTTCTTGCAGCAGTCTGTGGTTTACATAATCACAATAACTTTTCTGGGTGTGTAATCAATTTAAAAGTTTTAAAGATGTTTTCCAAAAATAAATATTTAATAAGTAAATAATCCTCTCTACACTTTGAGCTATTGACAAAGTCTGGGAATTTTTTTTCAAAAGTGAAGGTCAGCATTACAACTCGGTAAACTGTCAGTCTGTGAGTAACTTCTGCACAAATTAAAATGTCTGAATGTCAAATGGCTTTAGATTGGAGGGAATTTTATTTTTATTTATTTTATTTCATTTTACATTTGTTTACTGGGAAAGTCTGACTGGACACAGGTCCATTTTCAGCGGAGGCCTGGGGAAAAAAGCTCCAAAAATAACACAATACAATACATGAGAGAGAGAGACAGCAAATTATGGCTGTAGTACTCATACAATATGGCAGAGATTACATCTCGTAACAGTGAGAATCATTGAAGTACAGAATAAACTTAAAAACATTTTTTTTACAATTATAATTACAGCAAGGCAAATATCAATCAGTTAAGTTTTTAGGAGAAAGCTGTTTGTACATAGCTGAAGCTCTGAAACAATCTTGGTATGGATTAACCTGGGGATTGACACAAGTTATATGGTTACACCAGTATCTAGCATTATAGTTTATGGTTTTCTTATTGATTTACTTTTTGCCAAGCAGTTGTTGATTTATTGATGGTCCTTCTGGTGGTTGGAAATTACATGGATGAGTCCATCTCTATTAGGATTTTTTTTCCAGATATTTTGACTTCCACACAATTTCATTCAGTGAGTTGATGTCATGCGATTACTGAGGTTGCCTATTTTACAAGTAGGGGCGTGTGTGTGTGTGTGTGTGTGTGTGTGTGTGTGTGTGTGTGTGTGTGTGTGTGTGTGTGTGTGTAAGAGAGAGATTTAATATGTATACTGAATATAATTTTGCAAATGGAATTCTTAGTTAAGCATGTCCCTCTTCCTGGGCAACTAGACTTGAGTAACCAATATTAGATCTTAGCCATCCAGCTGGGAAAGGTTAGAATGTGGATTTTCCATCTGGTTTGATGAAGGCTATGCTACTTACCCAAGGATTACATTTATGGCTATCCATCCAGCCATCATGTTGCTGAACTATATTGTTTGATAATGAGAGGAGCTTTTTACAGAAGTTGAATGTTTTTGTGTCAAGAACCTGTCCATAAAAAGTGGCTTGTTTATGTTGCAGTGAAGGCTGTGGTCTTTGTAGTGAGCGTTTTAAGGATAACCAGTATTTCTGAGGTAGAGGACATCTATTAAGGCAGGATCTTTCTTAGCCTGAAAAGCAAGCCAATGATGAAATTTATAGGGGCCAGTGAGAGACAGAGGAAAGTAAGAAGCTTTTTAGTCTGTTTGGATAACTAAGTGAACTTAGTCCTTTGACCTTTTTTGTCAGAAATGGTTGTAGTCTTTCTTTTGGCAGGGTGTTTTGCTGAGGCACATGCCAAAAGGGGCATTGCACTCAATAATGGCTCTTGTAAAGGAAGAATACAGGAATGTTATGACCTCCTTGTCCCTGGATGAGATACCCTTACTAATGAAGTGGGCCATGTAAAAAGCTTTCCTTACAACAGAGACAACGTGGTGGTCAAAAGTCAGGTTTCTATCAACCTGGGTGCCCAAGTACCATACGGCTTATTGCGTGCTTACAACATTGTTATTAATGTGATAATTTGTGGGGACATCACTCTCTTCAAAGGGGATGATGATGCATTTTTTGGCATTTAGCTTGAGGCCATATTTCTGGCACCAGTTATTTGTTTGGGTGAGACCCTCTTGTAGCTTATTTAGAATTGTTTTATTAAGTCAGTAATGTGAATTCTTTACTTTATTGCAAATTTGTTGGGTTATTTTTGTGGATTATAGTATTGTAGGACTGCTGATGTTGACATTTTACGTAGTTGGACTGCTGGAATGGTTTTCCCAGTGAGAAATGCTAGTGCTGTAGTGAATATCTGTTTATTTGTAAAAAAAAAAATATATATATATATATATATATATATATATATATATATATATATATATTAACTAAGATGTTAGAGCTGTTAGATTAGAGAATTAGAATGAGAATTAGAATTTTAAGGCAAATATTAGGCATTTATTACATTTATTCATTGTTCAAATGCACCTACAGTATAGCCAGGAGGTTGACTGTGGTCTTCCGGAGCAACAAAAGAGTTAACTATATGATATATTTTATATGCGGCCCCAAGATCATTTCTGTTCACTCAGTGCGGCCCCAGCAAGCCAAAAGGTTGGACACCCCTGCGAGTCTAGAGAATATTTTAACTATCGTCCCATAACTCTACTTTCCCCATTAGCTAAAATAATGTTAAAGTGCATCCACAGACCGTTACTAGACCACCTACTCCAGAACAATTTAATGGCCAAATCTAAACATGGCTTCTGGCCATTCCACAGTACAACTGCACTCCTATCCTTCACTGACAGCATCAATAAAAAACGTAATAACAATCTTCTTTCTTCAGCACTTTTTATCGACCTTTCAAAAGCATTCAACATGGTCAACCACCACTTACTTTTCAATATTCTAAAATCCTTCTCTCTGGACACAAAGACTATAAAATTGTTCCAGTCCTTCCTTGATAATAGACAGCAGGCAGTGCTATGGGACAACAACCTCTCATCCCATCTCCCAGTTACCCTAGGTGTTCCTCAGGGCTCTATATTGGACCCCCTCCTTTTTCTCAGTATTTATCAATAACCTCAACCTAGCTATTCCTTTAACTAACTGTGTACAATACGCAGATGATTCGACAATAATCTGCTCAGCTACATCTCAATCCCAACTACAGGCTCTAATTCAGACAGTGTTCAATAAAACAGAAAATTGGTTTCTACAACTCTGCCTCCTCTTGAACCCCCCCCCCCACCAAAAAAAAACAAGCTCCTCCTCTTCACTCCTACCTGTAAATCACTCCCACTGAACTTTTCAGTCTTATCCAATAATGGTACACTCATATCTCCCGATCCAACAACTAAACTTCTAGGGGTAACCATTGATAACAACCTGAACTTTGAAACCCATATCAACAATACCATACAAACTGTCAAATGGAAACTAGGCTCCCTATAGGATAAAACGCTTTCTCTCCCCACTAGCCAGAACCACTGTTGCCTATTCCCACCTTATCTCCACACTTCCCTATGCTTCTTCCAAAAAATAACCTTAACAAGCTAGCCAACGCTTACAATAACATTGCCAGATTTACTACTGCTTCCTCCTTTAGGACCCATCACTGCCATGATCTGAAACAATTAGGCTAGTTAGAGCTTCTGAATCAGATTCACTTTAAACAACTCACCATTGCGCACAAAATCCTTTTCCAACCTACCAATACTTGCTACTCTCATTACCCAATATAAGAACCTTTCTACTTTACGCTCATCTAATAAACTACTTGTATCAACATGTTCATAGGTAGGTACTAGGCTATCGGCCCAAGGGCCTATATAATCCTAGCCAGCAAGGTACCATAGCTTACGCCACCCAAGAAAGTTATTTTCCTGTGCCACTGTCCAGCAGAGAGACAGAAGTGATCCCCCGGGGTGTATTTCCTATTTCCCATCCACTCATCAAGATTTTTCTTGAAGAGTGCTAATGAAGAACATTGCTTGACATAGATGGGTAGCTTGTTCCAGAGTATAGGAGGTCTCTGGGACAGGAATCTATCCCTCCAGCGTGTCCTGTTTATTGTGGTGACAAGGTTTCGGTCCCTAGAGTGCGTAGCCTGGAGGGATTGGGATTCCTTTAGGTGTAGCATGTCCAACAGCTCTGGGTTTGACATAGCTTTATATGTTAGGCAGAGATCACCTCGGAGTAGGCGATATGCTACATCACTGTTTTCATTTACACTTTTTAAACACAATCTGAAACTCTATCTTAAAACCCATTGGTTATGTCCCTGTACAAATCCAGACTAATCTCATACTGTATCCCAAATACCCTCTCTTAAGACCTAATTCCTGCTCTATCTGTGTCTTTTTAGATCAAGGCCTATCCTTGGCCAAAACATATCATATCCTAATAGAGATAATTTAAAATACCTAGTTAAATTCTTCTGCATATAATTCTAAAGCATCCTACCTAAGGCACTAAAGGCAGGCAACAAGTTTTAAACTGTGAGCATTGCTGAACTGTTGAAACTTGAAGTATGTATTTGTTTAACAATTACTTTCTAGTTACTAATGAAGTCTTGTACATAAAGTCTAAAATATCTTATCTAATGCTTGTAACATGTTTTTTGTATAAAGTGTGAAGATTCCTGAACTCTTTAAAATTTGTAGTATTTAACTGTAGAACAACTAGTACCTATATGTTAGTAGTCTAGTAATCTCTTGGAGCTTATCTCCCCGGGACTCTACTGAAAATGGACATAAATCCAGTTAGACTATCCCGGTCAATAAATGTAAAATAAATAAATAAATTGAAGTACCAAAAATAGTAATTGTTATGGTGAGTGTGATTTGCATATGTAGCAAAAATATTGTCACTGTGGTGAGCGTTGTTTCTGTTTGTGAAAGTAAATTAAGTCATTTATGTGCTTCTTAAGAGGCCAGAGAAAATGGCATACACCCTTAAGGGTGCTCATTTTGGCACTGAGATAGTTATACTGTGATAGTGAACATATTTGTTTTTGGAAACATTGTCTTAGAAGCATCTTTGGAGTCATGTCACTTAACATTGCTGCTGCCTTACCTTTTGGTCTGTGAAGAGGTGACTTTGAAGTCAGAACATTCCTTAGAAGAAAGACTACCCACCTTTCTTGTTTATTGGAACACAGATCCATATATATATACTTTAGCTGAGTGGTACCAGGGGTTGTTCATGCATGTTTTTGCACATGTCTTCTGTCTAGAATAAGGGTGTGCCAGGGAACAGTGCTACTAGGAAATGAATAAAGCAACATCAAATTTAGTAGATATTCTCCCACATTCCCTATTACAGACTGGCAGTTCTGAGAATCACAGGTTTTGGCCCTTGGAATTACAACAGTCTCCCTGTTTTAATATATCAGTGTGCTTGTGTAAATGTTTTTTTTTACTTTTTCTGTTGACTGGTGTACTGAACTCAAGTGATCCGTCAGCAAAGCAAAATGAAAAGAATTTTGACCAAAAATAAGAAAAGTAATTCTCAGAATGTTAGAGCAGTTGTCACTGAAATAAACAACTCAGGAGCTTAATAAAATCCTCCAAAGTCAAGTTTGAGGGTAAAATAAGTACGTAAACCAAAAGGCGGTCACAATGCCTTTTTTAATTATGTTTGTATTATCAAAAGCGCAATGCGCTGAGCTGATTGTGAATGATATTACCTACAGTGAAGTTGAAGTTAGAGCAAACCTACTAGCCAATAAATTTACCTCTTAGTTTTGCACCTCTCTCCCCTCTGCTTGTCCACAAGGTATACCTAAAACTGTCTTGCTCCAGCTATCACACAAGACAAATTCATAAAAGTGCTATCAAAATATGAACCTATTTGGGGGGGGGGGGGAATGGCATAATGGTTAAGGTGTTTACCTTACAAACACAAGATGCAGGGTTTGATTCTCACATGGGGTAATTGGCTAGGCTTTAAATGGCCCATGAGGGTAGTTAGCCTAGTACTAATCTATGAACCTATGAACCTATAAAAACTAAAAATACTGCATCATTGGGTCCTGGTGATAATATGCATCTTAAGTAACATAAAGCACCCCTAACAACAGTGTTCAGTCTCAGCCTCCATAGAGGTTTTGTACCAAGCGAATGGAGAACAGCTTCAGTCATTCCACTGCATAAGGGAGGACATTCCACAGACCCAAGCAATTATAGATCCATAAGTCTGATCAACTTCATACGTAAAGCCGTGGAAAAACTTTTGGAACTAATCAGTTAGGACACAGGGAACATCCAAGCACTGGACTCTGCTGGGTTTGGATTCATCAGGGACAGGTCATGCTTACTGACCCTGGTTGACTTTTTTGAAAAGGTCACCAAAGCAATGGATGAAGGCAAAATGGTATACTCCGCATACCTCAACCTGGTCAAAGATTTTGACACAGTTCCTCACCCAGGCATAGTAGGAAACCTAAGTTGAGAATAACCCCCTTTCTAAACCAATGGATTGGCAACCATCTCACAGATAGGATGCAGGAAGTCAGAATAGGGGAACTTACCTCCACAAAGAGACCAGTTACAAATGGCGTCCTCCAGGGTTCTGTGCTGGGACCTCTCCTTTTTGGCATCTACATTTCTGAAGTAAAAGCCAATATGAAAGTGCTCTGGCTGACTAAGTTTGCAGATGACTACAAGCTAGGAGCAGTCATTGAATCCCTCAAATGACTTATACATCCTGCAGGAAGGTTTGTCCCAAATAAATAACTGGTGCAAAATCATGGACTGAAATTAAATGGCAAAGCTTCATTATTCATTTCTTTTTGGGATTCATCTACCCCAGGGAACTACCAGATTGCAACCGTCCCAAGAGTTGACCCAATTGTTCAGGATTTGACATCTTATGTGGATGGAACCTAACTTTTGACCAACATGTGTCCAGTGTCGTAAAAGTCCTTCTGCATTGCAAAGTTTATGCACATAGTGTGTGTGTTTAGATCTAGTGATATCATTGCCCCTTTTTACTCAGTCCGCATTAGGCCTATCATTGAGTATAATGTCCCCTTTGGCATATACCTCTCCAGGCATGTGAAACAACTGGAATTCCCACAGAGATGCCCTACTAAAAGGATACAAACCTTAAACAACATGTCCTATGTGGACTAACTTAAAGCTCTGTTACTATACTCTGTATCCTACAGACTAATAAGAGTTGACCTATGTCTGGCATACAAGGCATCCTCCAACCCAATACTGATGAAGTTACTTCAGATAAGCAGGTCAAATAGCATTAGAAATACTCAGTCTCGCATCTAAATCTCTTCTGCAATATCAGCAGAATGTTTTGGAGGGACAGATATATCACAGAGGATACCGCTGCTCTGAAACAGGCTCCCCATCTACATAAAACAAAGTTCATCCCTGTCCATATTCAAGTGCAACTTGAATGTATGGATGGAAAACAGAAAATGTACCCCAGGACTGCCGTCTGTACTACTGATGGACAGACAGCTCCTAAATGCTTTATCCCATGCATGTGTCCCTTCAAATTATCTATGGTATATTCAGTGTTATTCTTATTAGGGGTAATGTATAATTATCAACCATGGGATGGGTAAGGCCAATTCCTAACCAAAGGAGATGTTAATTTGAGCACTAAACGGGGAATTGGCTAGGCTTATATGGTCCACAGGGGCAGCTAGCCTAGTACTTGCCTCTGAACCATTAAAGCAAAGCAATACATTTATTTAAAGTGCAAGTGTCCTGGTAAACTGTTTTAAAAAACGCCAAAAGACTGTCTGTTTAACTCTAGGACCTGCTCTTGCTCTGACCGAACTTAATGTACCTCTCACTTCTGCTGACACTAGCCCCTTTTTCTCTAATTATCTGTTCTACTGTTTTTCTTATTTTACACTTGTTCTGGTCCACAAGTATTACTACATTGTTTCTCCTGAGCCTACCTCTTGCTATCACAACTGTAAGAAACTGCACTGTGACTATATATAGGATGAAACTGTATTATGATTATTGTTATTCCATATGTTATTACTAATACTGTGAGTATGTTAAGGATGAAACTGTATGTGATTTACTGTTAAACTGTATTTTATTACCATTATACTTAATGTATTGTGATGTTTTATATTTGTATTTACCTTTTGGAGCTTTTCACCTCGGGTCTCCACTGAAAAGGGTCATCTGCCCAGATGGACTAATCCGGACAGCAAATGTCAAATAAATAAATGTATAGAAGAATAGATTCATTTACAGGTTTTTTATTGGGGCACTATCATTTATGTTTCTTCATGGAGAAAATGGGTAATTATAAGTAAAAATACCTAGTAGTGCTTATTAGCAGTTGTAGTTTGCCTTGAATTCACTGTAGGGTTTACACTGTATTTGGAGTAGAGTAAGCCATGATTGTATAGGCATGCTAATTATGAAGGAAGGACCATTCTGGTTAATTTTTTAACAGACAAATTTATAACTTACAATAGAACAAATTATGACACTTCAGAATGGGTGCAACAGCTTTTAGTGAATCAAAAACTAACATAAATTAAATTAATTCCAGGCTAAGTGCTCTCGCCCTTTCGTCACAGTCTGAAAACACAGTCCTTGATTTGCTTAACTACTTATATTACAAATACTCCTGTATGTTGGTTGAATTTGTGTACTTATATATTTTTATAGCAGTATTTGTAACATAATCCGTGGTGGTGGTGCTGCTGTAGCGTTGTCGCCTCACAGTAAGACGCCGTCAGGTTCGATTCTCAGCTAGATCGTTTTCTGCATGGAGACATGCGTGAATGGGCGTACCTTTGTTGAAGGTTGTGCGTCAGGGCGGGCAACTCGGCATGTAAAAATCAACTGCCAATCATTAGTGGAACAGAGTTCCGCTGTGGCGACCCCTAACCGGGAAAAGCTGAAAGACACAACATTTGTAACATATATTTTTAAAACATTCATATTTTTACTGATTGTTTTTAATTTAGAGGTCTTTCCTACTGCTTAATTTGTATTGGGCAATTAAGTAACCAGTGATAGTAGTAGGAAAAATGTGGCAATATATATATATTATTTATTATTTTTTTATATATATTGTTTTATATATATATATGTATATATATATATATATGTATATATATATATATATATATATATATATATATATATATATATATATATATATTTTTTTTTTTTAGATTTTAAAGCTGGCACTTTATTAGGTACGATAAAGTACATTAACCTTGTGTAGTTTAGATTTGTTTCAAAAAAATTTTTTTGGCAGTTTGTACTGACGATATACGCATTGCGAATATCAACATAGTATATAATATTATGGCTAGATTTTATGTTTATATAAGAACACATTGAGGGATTTGAGCTAATTATTTAATTATCTAATTACCTAATTAATTGTAGCACATGATTTGTAAAAGTTATTTAAGCTGTTTTCAAAATGCAGAGTCGTTTGTTTGTTTGTCTGAAGAAGGAGGAATACTAAGTCTTCCGAAAGCGCTTACATAATAAAAGATAGTTTCTATTTCAACTTGGCATACGTCTTTTGTGAATTGAACTCTACAGCTTCTGGTTCTGGTATTTCAGCGGTTTGTCTTGTGTTTTTGGAGTATTTCAGTAGGAAAACCTTGCTACAGCAGTATTCAAATGATGGACAGACCTTCTCAAGTAATAACATCGTATGGGGGGGGGGGGCATACCACTCAACCTCTTAGAGTAAGAAATCTGGACAAAACCATGGAAAAAGTAGTACAAATGGGGACAATTTTGAAATATTGCTCTTACAAACTTAGAAAGTTGATAGAATAACAGGTTTTGCATTAGCATGAATTTTCTGAAGGGTATAAAGTCTAAAACTCAAATGTTTGTCATTATTTTCTAACTTCAGTCTTTAATGATTTGCCACAAATTTACCCGAAAGCCACAATTTTATGAAAAACAAACCAAAAATATAAGGCAAAAATCTGGACATTCTGCGAAAATCTGTACAATTGAGAGGTCTGGGGGGTGGCTTAAAGTGGACTTCTCCTTTATTCTGTTTAGTGCTACTGCTTTCTCTGCACTGGCTGCAGAAATGCACCTGAAGTCGGGCTTTCATTGCTGATTGAGGGTTTCTTTAGTTTTATGTAGTACTGACTGTAATGCTGAAGTGAGATCTTGGTGTGCAAAGAAGTTACTAGACTTTGTGATGATCACACACAGCTGATGGGATTCAAACCTTTATCTTCAGCTTTCACAGTAATTACGGTCTGTTTATTTTTATAGCTAGATAATTACTTAAAGACAGTAAAGCAGTATTGACTGTGTCATGGAAGACATGAAAGACTGTCATTTTTTCCTAGAGTAGAAATGTACACCAGGGAGTATAAAATGGCAGTGTGCCTTAGAACTCTAATTGTTTATTTCTGAGCTTGGAGAAACCCCATATTTTACAGTAAATGATGAATGGTTGCAGCTGTGTGGCAGGGCAAGCTACCCAGTGGTAAGAACCTTGGCTGTAGATGATTGTCATTGTTGAAGTGACACCCCGACTCCATGTGCAAAAACAGGAAAAGGAGTTGTGGGATGAATAGACGGATAGATGGATGGTTGGAGATGCAAAACTGTGATGCAAGGTATCCCTTTGTGCAGCAAATTCCTAGAGGCCGCATCAGTAGACCTGGGATAAGCAGTATATCCCAGCAAAGTGAAGTTAGTATAGTGTGTATCAGAGAACAATGCTTTTATTTTTTTCTTTGGGAAAGAGGTACACAATGACAGCAGTAAACTCCAGTCTGCAACCTTTGTGCACATTGGGCATAAAGATGTATGCCATTCATGTGCACTTCCCATGAATCCTATTTAATAACAGGGTGTTCCTCAAGTTTCCATCCTTGGTGCACTACTTTTCAACATCTTCACTAATTTTTTTTATTCTTCCTGTCCTCAGTCATCACTGGTCCAATACGCTGGTGACTCTACTGTCATCACTATTGCTGGCTCTCCTTCCGAACTCATCTCAACAACACAGACTTCCTTTAACTCAGTAGAAAACTGGCTCTCTAATAACCAGCTTATCCTAACCCCCCCCCCCCCAAAAAAAAAAAAAACCTAAGCTACTGCTTTTTCTTCCTAAAAACTGCAACCACATTAAATCCACTTTCACAATCCTGTCCCTCAGTAACACACACATAGAGGTGGAAACTAGCACTAAACTCTTTGGTATCATCATTGACAACCAACTTAAATTCGATCTACACATTAACAACTGTATCAAGAAAACTTATCAGAAACTAGGGCTTCTCTACCGTAACAAAAAGTCGCTCACCAGTGAAGCTAAAGTAATCTCTCTCTTATGCCTACTTCATACCCAGTCTGTTATATGGCTGTCAAATTCTTACTTGCCTCAACTCCACACTCCTTGCCAAACTTGAAACTACCTACAACAAGATAGCTAAATCTGCAGCCCATCAAACTTATAAGTCACAATACTGTCTCTCACTCAAACACCTTAACTGGCTAGAACTACCTCACGAGTTTCTTCTCCCTCAACTCCAGATCATCCACTCTATCCTTTATCAGTCTTCTTACTGTCCTACCCTATCATCTGTTATCTCCCACTATTCACCTGCTAGATTCCTTCTGGAGCTCTAGACTAGATCTGCTACAAATCCACAATCCTAAAACTAAGAAAGGATGTATTCTCTATAGCTGTAATCCTTTCAAGGCCTAGAACAAAGTACCACTAGAGATCAGGTCACTCAAGCAACTTAGTCAATTCAAGCTAGCCACTAAAGAATACCTGTTAAGCCAACGGATCTGCCTGAGTACCCACCCCGCTTAAACAGCTTATCAACCGTAACTGCACACCTCTATCTGCTCCCAACTTACGTAACTTTCTTTAACTTTCTAGACCTTGCCTCACATTTAACTTCTCTATCCTAGGCACATTACATACATTCTTATCTGCATAATGTAAGATTTTACATCTGGTGACCAAACTATTGTTAGCCCTTCTGAATAATTTAGGATTCTAAATCTGACAGACATAATGATTAATTTACTGTAGTAAATCCTTGTTTTTCATATATATGTTGCTTTGAATATTTTCTGTAAACCAGTTGTTGATTTGTTTACTTATTTTTGTAAATGATAATTTGTAGAACATGTGGAGCTTTTCTGCCCAGGCCTCTGCTTGAAAAGGGCTACTTAGCTCAGCCAGACAAACCCGGTCAACAAATGTAAAATAAAATAAAATAAATAATAGGTTTAGACCACCAGAGAGTTGACTGAGATTGCAGCGAGGAGAATTTATGCATGGCCAGTTTGTATAGCTAGTACTTGTCAGAGTCTGGTTCCTGTTACCACTTGATTTGTCGAAGACTGGGTCCTTCTGCCACATGATTTGGGGAGTAGGGGGTAGAGGAGACCTTACCAAAGACATGTGGATGTAGACCCCCAAAATATAACTGCACAAAAAAGGAAGAAAAGGGAAGGTAGCAACCTTCTGAAGAAGGCCTACTGGGGGTGATGATGATGATGATATATAGACACTTCTCCCCAGTGCTTAAACACGGATTTGAAACTAATATTGCATCTCTGGAGCCATAGAGATATCCTAGGTTCTTGGATCACTATATAGAAGGTGGAATGTGTATTACAGTAAAATGCAGGATCTGCAGGAAACAATGGGAAGAGGAGCAGGACCTGGGCTCACACCCACATTTGATGATTGACAGGAGAAATGAATACCAGCCTAGGGAACACAGGTAAGGGTGGGTTGCAAGAATGGTATGCCCCTTTAAGCACTGTGATCTTTCCAAGGGAGTCCTGGTGTTCTTTATTAAGAGAAGAAGTGTCCCACTGTAAGAAAAGCAGTGTAGACTGATGCAAGACCTCATACCTTTCAACTGTCCCTGATTTTGTAGATTGTCCGTCCTGATTTGGTATCATATTTTTGCCCTGCCCCTTGTATATTTTTTGATTTTCTGATAAACCACTGAGGATTACAGTCAGTAATGCCAGACATTAAAGCATTTTACCTGTCATGCAGAAATTGCATGTTAATGCAAAACCCATTTGTGTTATTAGCTTATGAGTAATATTTAAAAATTGTCTGATTTTGGGCCTTTGTTCACCATATTTTTGGCTTTCTCCAGGATTCTTGAGCAAAGAAGTTGAAATGTATGAGGTAACCCTGGATTATTAAAACTAGTTAGTGAACAGCAACTCAGACATACATAACTTGTGTCAGGGAGGTGTTGTATTTGTGTTTGGAGTGTTAGTTAACCCCAGGCCAGTAAAGCAGTTTGAGCCATGTCATGAACCTCTGCTGTTACAATGACAGCAATGCACAGTGGGTGTGTGGTTTTTCTTGATAATAGCATGCTCAGATCAGTTCTGAGATGCAAGATAGTGGAACACATGGGCATAATCTTATCAGGGCATAACTGATACCTGAAAGTATGTTACCTTTTTAAACTTGAGAATACTGTAACATCGCATGTGTTTATTTTTTATTAACAGCATTAATGCTGAAAATGTTTAAATGTGTAATCTTTCTGTGTGACTTGTAACTGTCTGGCAACCATAAATATTTAAAAATGACAATCTCTAGAATTGTATTTTCATTGCTGTTTTATAATACTGCCAAACCAGAAGTGGTTCTTTGCTAGTTGTTTTAAACAATGTGCAATGCATTTTAAATTTGTAAAATTTCTATTTTTTAAAGGAAATGTTTTTAAAATCTTAAACATTATAGTGCTGCCTATTTTGGTTAGAGATGATAGATGCCCTCTGCCAACATTCACAAAGAATTAAAGTAAACATGTATTTATAGAACTCTTCAATATATCTGAGCTTTTGAACTTGCCTTTTCCAGTGCAGCTGTATTGTTTTACCATCTTGCTTAGTTTGTTCAGAAAGACTGTTTGTTTTGTCTAATTGCTGTCTTACCTTCATTGATGACTGGAATGTCCGTCATGGAGTGTTTGATACAGGTATTTTAGCTTCAGAATTCTGATAGGTACCATAATGATACTTCTCCAGCATTCTAGACATAAAGTAACAAAGGCCTTTAGACAAGCTTTACAGAATAGCTAGGGGGAATTTATTTGATGACAACTAAAGCTAAAAGTATGATTTAAATAGTCAAAAAGGAAGTAGCTGCAGTCATAACTATGGCCACTGTATTTTTTTAGTCCCATTTGTACTCTGACCAGCAATGACGCTGCTTGATTTTGGGCCCCTTCTAGCTCAAAACTCTGGCTTTACCTCCTGACTTAGGGCCATCCCTGGGAGGAGAGAACCCAGGAGCCCAGACTTCACATTCCAAAGGCCAGGCAGGAAAGTTGTGTTAGTTTGATTGTGGTGTCATCATTGGTAATCACATGATTTGTGTAAGCTAGTCCTAGAACCCTTTAACCCTCTATTTGTTGGCCAGTGAACATTTTACTTTGCCTGTTGTTTCAAGGCCATGATGTGTGTGTGCTTCCTCATACGTAACACTGATGAGTCCATCTGCATGTGGAATACATTTCCAGGCTTTCCCCTCCACTTTGCTCCTTCAGTAGGACTTGGCTGTCTCCCCCCTCTCAAAAGATAGGCATCCTGATACTGGCTGCTCACTCCCACCCATCCTCACTTGGCTCCTGTAATGCCTAGGTTGCTGATTGACACCAAGTCATTTGCCTCAGACACAGTTTGGACAAAAACACTAATTCAGGTTGGAATATTTCTTATTTATTATTGCACTCAAACTCCTCTTTAATTGTGGAACACCTCCAGAGTAATGCTTACCTGGAAAAACTCAGTGGGATTAAGTTTCTCCCACCATCAAAAAAAAAAAAAAAAAACTAAGCCATTAAAAGCTTTTTGCTTCCAGCTAAAGTCTCACTTTGTGTTTGTTTCCTTCCACATCTCCCCCCCCCCCCCAAAAAAAGGAAAAAATTGCCATAGGGTAATGGGTCATTATCAATAGGGTCTCCATGAGTCAAAATTAATTCAACGGCACATAATGACAAAAACACCAGACTGATCCTCTTATTTAGTGTAAAATTTATAAGGTAATATAAATGTATAATAATAATCAACAAAGGGAGAGATGTTTTTCCTAATAATTAAAACACGTGTCCTGGACATGCTGTAAATTTAATTTTGTTATTGCTGATAAAAGCAGTAAGGATGATTTTGAGATTATTTTACTTATCTTTTTTTTTGTCTTCATTTTCTTATTTTTGTCGTATTTCTAGATTTAATGTGTTGTTTGCTTTATTTTATGTTACATTAGTTATTTTTGTTTTTTTATATTAATAGTTCTTCATATACCAGGAGTATTGGGGAATCGCACCTGCTGAGACAGTGGAAGAGAGCAGAGAAGGGGGGGGGGGGGTTGACCTTAAAGAATAATGTGTTTATTTATTTGCTAATTGGGTTTGTTCCGAACATAGGTACATTGGAAAAATACTAGGCAAGTGATTATGGCGACCATAAGGGGTGGGGGTCAGCATAATGGGTAAGGTGTTTACCTCACAGGCACAAGGTACAGAGTTTGATTCTCACCTTTGGTCACTGTCTAGTTATTGGCTAGGCATGTAAGGGTCTGTAGACTGATCGGCTAGTATTTTCATGTGAATCTATGGACCTTATAAGATGGCCAGCCATAAATGCCTTCAGGTAGCCAAACTTAAAAAGTTCTTCCCTCCGTTATCAAGCAGTTAATACTGCTTACCTTCTAAATCAGCAGAGTTTTACATGGTGAGTCTGGTGTAAATTTGGGTCTACTCATCCAGTCATCAAGACTAGTCTTAAATGTAGCCAAAATAGTACTTTGACCTGTAGTGACAACTTATCCCATTGGCTGGAAATATGATGTGTTAGGACCCTTTCCTCCAGCGAGCCTTGTTTATGTTTAGTTAAGTCTGTAGTGTGGGTGTTTGCAGATGCACTGGTTTGGAAGGAAATAAAAGGTCAGATAAGATCGGTTCATTCATGGCTCTAAAAGCTAGACAGTGGTACCCTGGAGCAGCCAGTAGGCCACTGAATTTAAGGAAAATTGTGCTAATCTGTTGGGATAGTTGAAGGATTTAAGACCTTTAATTTTCTAGATTAGAAATCTTTGGAGCTTTTCCCTTTGAGTCATATGCTTGAATTTGTACTTACCAAAGGGGATATTGTATTGGATGATGGGCCTGATAAGGAAATAATAATGCAAATGGACTGTTTTCAACAATGATTAGGAGAATAATGAGATAAAGTAGCACAGGCTGCATATAAATACAGTTACGTTAAAGGATAAGTGTTGAAGCAAGATACTTTGCTTATAGTAAAGTTGACTATTATTTCCACTGAAGGCTGCATCTCCAGGTTTGTACAGAAAGTCCCTACTAAATAAAACTCATTTAGGTCTAGATAAAGTACTGAGGTAAGAGAAAAGGTACTGTTTACAAAACTGGGTGAGCCCCTACATAATGCCTTTTGGAAAGGTGCTTACATCCTTTGTTAAAAGGAGTAAAGTTAATAATTCCTCTTGTGTTAATAGGGAGGGTGCTGCAGATGACTAAACTGCTAAGTAGGAGATGGGTTTGCTTCTTGCATGTAGTTTACTTCATAGAATTAAATGTGAGCTTAAGGAGGAAGAAGAGGAGCACAAACATCTTTTGTGGCGGGAGTAAGTATTAATGAGTTGGATTAATGGATGTACGGCTACCATGTTACAGAGCTAGGTTTTACCATGTAATTCTGGTGGATGATGGTAAGGCAGTCCCTGGGATGGGGATTTAGTCTTGTCACAGCATTGTGAAGGATTTCTGGCATGATATGCCAGAGTGGCTGTGATTCTTTGAAAGAAATGTGTCTTGTCTGCATAATTTCAGGTTTCCAGCATAGAATACTGCTGTTTGTTGTTTTAGGAATGAGATTGCTAGGATGAAGAAAATGAAAATAAATTACCTATCACTTTATTTTTGATTAAGATAAATAGTAAAATAAAAGGAAAAAGTTGTTTGTGTAAGTTATGTGCCCGAGTATTGCCTTCATATTGCTTAGTTATGACTTAAAAAGACATGGTTGTAAGTATCTTGCACCATTATACCATTGCAATTGCTCATAAAATTGCTTATTAATTTTCCAGTACCTGCTTTATCCTATTCAGGTCATGGGAGAGCCAGAAGCTATGCTTGGAAACTAGACATAAGATCGAGAACAAGCCCTGGAAGGGATACTTTGTCTTTGAGTGCACGTCTATGGACAGGGATCACTGTGTCACCTTTCAGTGTATGTATGGAAAGGGGAGCTAAAGACCCCAAGAGAAACCTATGCTGACTCTGTGCAGACATCCCCCCCCAGGCAGGGAGCAGAACTTGAGAACCAAGTACTGATATGCAGCAAGATTAAGTGCTACACCACTATGCCACCTCAGAAGGTTGCTATATTTAAAATGCTGTTGGTAAATGCAGAAGTTTGTTCACCTTCATTATGTTTGTAAATGGATTCTGCTTGTTTTCTTACTCCGAATGCGTACGTTTTTAGTTATTGATTGGCACTTTTTCATTTTTTATATGCCTCTTGCAAGTAGACTACCACTGTGCAGAAAGTGGCAAGGTGGAACAGAAAATAGATTTTTAAAACTACCCTTTTTGTGGAGCAGCTTGTGTTCCATAGTAGAGTGTTATGATTGGTTCTTTGATTATGACCATCTTATTAAGTATTGAAGCATTCAGTTCTGAGAACTTGAATCTTGATGTCCGTGCTGAGATCGTATGTCAACTGAGTTATTTTCAGAGACCCAATCATAATTCTTTATAGAAGATAAAATGTGTATGAGCATGAGCTCTTTTGCAGCTTTGAAAAATGTAAATCTCTTAGCACTGCCACATAGGCAGCAGCCAACATCTTAGTGTACTTTTGATAAAAAGTTATTAAACATTTAATTCTAACATACTTTTTTATGTGAGACAGCGAAGTGTTTTTACAGCTTTTAAAGCAGTGACTATGCCTTGAATGCCATTCTGTTAATACAGTATTTCAAGACTGAAGCTTAACACTTAAAAGTGCTTAATGAAACTTTTAAGGCCTTTATTACATCATAAAATGCTTATTCCCCTGAATTTGGAGATTAATTTTTGTTGTTCGTGTACTTTCCATGTATTATGCAAAATTAAAAATAAAAAACATTTGTTTGTGGCATGACTTTTTTCAGGCTGTGGGCTAGAGAGAGTGAGTGACCAGGTATGAGAAGGTAAAAAAGAAATTATACATCCTTTTGTTATAACAAGGTACTGACCGTGTATAATATATTGTTATGGACTAATTTGGTGCATTGTTGCATGATATTTCTTAGATTCATGATACAGCTGAAGAAAAATTTGGTCTACTTCGGTGACTGTGGCATCCTTAACTCTGTACTTTCCCTTACATTGTCTAATAGAATGTATAAAATGCTTTCTGGTTTGTTTCTGCATATTCTTGAGATGATTCTAATCTAATTCTAAACCTACCACCCTAGAAAACAAAAATGGGAAGAAACTGAGGGTAATGCTGCTCAATGCCAGAAGTCTAAATCTCAAAATGCACGCACTCGAGGCCCTTCTCAGTATGGAGAACATCGATGTCTGTGCTGTAACTGAAACCTGGTTCAAAGCTCCTGAGAGCACCCCGGCACTATTAGGTTTTACCTCATATCATGCGTTCCGGCCCCAAAACCCGGACCACACCTCAAAAGGAGGGGGTGTATCCATATTCATAAAGGATACCCACACCTCCAGGTTGGTGGCAACGCACGAAGCTTCGGAAACCATCCAGGTGCAACTAACCATAGGCAAAACTGCTCTACAAATTGTAGCATGCTACAGGCCACCCTCTCAAACTCAGGAACCCCACACAGCCTTCCTGAAGACAGTGGAGGGTATAAATGTATCTCCAAACACCATCATATTGGGTGACTTCAACTACCCGAATATAGACTGGGAACATTACTCAAGCCCTAACTTTCTAGCCCAACGGTTCCTGGAGTTCATAAATTCAAATGCCATGGAACAGCTAGTCACTGTTCCCATGAGAGGAGAAAATATACTAGATCTCATTATCACAAACATGGGGACAAAATGCTCCACACTGGAAGTATATCCCTCATTGGTGAGATCTGATCATAAACTAATCTCACTGGAAATCCACATCCCGCCCCCACCCCAAACAAAAAAGACCACAGTGAAGAACTTCTCTAAAGCAAACTACACACTACTCAAGACTGGTGTGGTATCCTTCAAGGCCCCTGAGCAAGTGGAAACCACAACCCAAGCTGCGGAAGCCCTTACAAATGCCTTCTATGAACACCTCCAAGACTGCATGGATCAGGCAATCCCAAATAAAACCAAGACTCTTTCCACAAAGGGCAAACGTCCAGTCTGGTGGACCCAACGCCATTAACAAACTTTACAATAAGAGGAGAAAGCCATTACATGATAGAACAAAATCCATAAAAGGGAAATCACCCCTGATCATTGTTAGTAAAAAAATACGAGCACTCATAAAATCAACTAAGGCCAATTTTGAAAGAAAAATTGCCATGGATTCAAAGGACAATCATAAGGCCTTTTTCAGCTATGTTAGGAACCTGGGTGGAAACTCCCAGATATGCTCAAAATTAGTCCAAAATGATACAAAAATCACTGAACCCACAGACATTGCCAACATACTGGCAGACAGGTTCAGTGCAAACTTCACCCCCCCCCCCCTAAAGGAGAGATAACTATCCCAGCGGAGTGTAGCCTCCCAGACATCTCAAATGCGCAGGTGAAAGCTGCTCTCTCTAAAGCTAAAACACAGCATCAATGGGACGGATGGTGTCTCCGGCTGTGTGCTACACGAGCTAAATGAGGAATTAAACCCGCACATAAGGCAGCTGTTTAATCTCAGCCTTACCACAGGATACGTGCCCAAGGAGTGGCGTCACGGCAACTGTGGTCCCACTCCACAAAGGCGGTGCCTCTCGGACCCTGGTAATTACCGCCCCATAAGCTTAACAAGTCTAGTCTGCAAAGCTATGGAGAGGATCATAATGGAGCTCATAAACAAAGATATAGGGGACTTGCAGACATTGGACCCGACCCAGTTTGGCTTTGTCAAGGGCAGATCATGCCTTTTGAACTTGGTCGACTTCGAAACAGTCCCCAAGGCCATTGATGAGGAAAGGCAGCCCATACAGCCTACCTTGACCTTGCAAAGGCTTCGACACAATACCCCACTCGGGTATTGTAGAAAAACTTACCAGCTTAAATATAAACCCATATGTCACAAGATGGGTTGCAAACTGGCTTAAGGACAGAACCCACAGGGTTAGAGTTGCTGGCGCTATGTCAGACTCCAAGCCGGTCACAAGTGGTGTCCCACAGGGCTCGGTCCTTGGCCCCTATTGTTCGGCATCTACTTCTCAGAAGTACAGGCCAACATGGGAGGACTTTGGCTGACAAAGTTTGCAGGCGACTGCAAACTGGGCGCCATAGTGGAAAGTGCATCGGACACGGATATCCTTCAGAAGGGACTCACGGAAACAGATAGCTGGTGCCAGAGCCATGGCCTGAAGTTAAACGCCAAAAATGTATAGTCATACCCTTCGGGAAAAACAAGGTAACCCCAAGCTACCATATAGGTGGCAATCCACTAAGCACAGAAGAGGTTATCAGGGACCTGGGGACCCAGGTTGACAGTGGCCTTTCTTTTGACACTCACGTTGCTAAAGTGGTTAGAAAGACCTTCTACATTGCCCACCTGATCATGAAGGGATTCACATCCAGATCTAGTGAGGTCATTGTTCCCCTGTACTCTTCACTTATCAGACCAATGATCGAGTACAATGCCTCATTCGGGATGTATCTCACCCGACATCTGCAGCAATTGGAGAGACCCCAAAAGTTCCTCACCAAAAGGATAAAGGGACTCCAAAATCTGTCATATGCTGCCAGATTGAAGAAACTCCAGCTCTATTCAGTCGCATACCGTCTGCTCAGAGGTGACATGTGCCTGACATACAAGGCCATGGCCAACCCGGAATTAACGGACATGCTCCACCTCAAAAAATCCAAATCCAGCAAAACCACTAGAGCAAGCGACTTAAACCTTAGCACGGATATAAATAGGATGTGCTGGAGGGATAGATTTATCACTCAGAGACTCCCTATGCTGTGGAATAAAATCCCAGTCCATGTGAGGCAGAGCACCTCGCTGGCTCCGTTCAAGAGAAATCTTGACCTATGGATGGGAGATCGTAGGTTTACCCCGGGAATCATCTCTGTGTCACTGCTGGACAGAGGCACAACAAACTAATGGGCACAGTATTTTTTCATATAAGGGGTGGCGTAAGCCACAAAACTTTGGGCTAGGCTTATAAATGCCTTAGGGCAGATAGCCTAGTATAAACCTATGAACCTATGAAAGGGATTTCTTATAGCTGTTCATTATTTTCTTTCTTTTGTTTCACAGTTTATTGATATGAATGTTCTCCCAGAAGGGTTTATTTGTGAATTTGCCACTATACTTAAGGTGGATGGTACTGTTTTCTCAGTACAACTCTTTAGGTGTTTGAAAAAGCTGGGTACTTTTGTGGAAAGATGTTTGATAACTTGCACAAGTCTTCTACAAGTTGTAACAGGTTTACAGTGGAGAAATCCATGGAGGTATGCTGTTTAAGTGGCGAGGAGGAGAAACTGGTTGTTAATGAGAAGATGACTGATTTGTAAACAGATTTGACTTGGGATGGAGAGATTTGGGGTGGAGTATAGGTGTGAGCTAATTTATAAGGGCTAGGTCTACAGAACCAAGTAAAAAACATTGTAAAAATTGACAAAAATAATTACTATGTAAATATTCAGAACACTTCCCTGAGTAATCTAAAAACTTTCTGGTACTTCGTTAACAACTTCCTTCACCCTGGCAGAAAAACCCAACCTAGTCCTATGCTAAATGATACTGAAAGCGCTATAGCAAACTCTCTAACTCTGACTTCATCAACACAACAACCACAGTATGTAAATTCACAGGATGTTCTTCATGTTTTACTGTTGCAGTCATTAAAGTTGGGTAATCTGCTGGCAGGATGCCCTCAGTCGGCCTGAATATCAAAGTCTTGGGTCCTGCATCGGTTGCTGTCTCCTCTTCCATAGCATCAAGTCGTCAGGGGTATAAAACAGGCAGCCGACGCCATTTTCTGTAGTCTCTTGCCATGCTGTGCCCGAAGCAGAAGCAGTTCGCAAGTGCCGGTCGGGCAAATCCTGAAAGTTTCGAATTCGAGTTTCAGAACCGAAGTCTTCAATTAAAGTTAAGTACCCCGTTGAGGAAACTTTTTCTTGCTCCATACCGATGTCAGTAAAAGTTAATAATTGCATTACTTGTGGGAAGCAAATACCTCATAAGGATTTTCATTTGTACTGTATTCCTTGCCTAGGCCCAGATCATCGCATGCCTTGCTGTCGGTTTTGTGCTAGATTTAACCAATGCACTATTAAGCGTCTGTATATCTTTGCTTCAAAATATTTTGGAAACAGATTTAACTACCCTGAAATGTCATCGGATAGCAATCCGACTATCTGAGTTCACAAAAAAAATGCAAAGAAAAGGACCGAGACAGACCGTCTATGTCCAAAACCGATGACAAAGCTTCTCCTAAGCCAGTCGCCGGTTTGCCAGTACTCAGGCGCTTTTGCAGCCCCCTGATACCCTTTACTTTTGAGTCGCAGGCCTCTACCGAGACCCATGTGGAGTCCGGCATGCCGCGAGATTCTCAAAGTGTTGTACTCGCGGATGTCTCTCCCTCTGCTGGGTCTGGAGCTGCTGAGCAGGCACTGGCTTCTGAGGGTGTCTTTAGGCCTCAGCATTTCTATATAAAACCGACGCCAGCTTCAAAAACAAAGACACAAGAAACTTCTAAGGCTAAAAACCGACGCATGAGCCACATGCTCAGGCCTCTATGCCCAAAAAGCAGATGATCAAAATGGCTGAAGACTTAATTACCTTAATCAGTGGTTCCCAATCTCCCCTTGATAAGAGGCCTAGGCAACTCATTATGAATCTTCAGCTAAGGTTTCTATTTCTTCTGATTCCTCTTCTGATCAGGAATTTTCTATACCACCCTATGAGGATTCAGATGCAGAGGAATCCATCCCATCTTCATCTCCTCCTGAAGATTATTCCTTTGGAGAAACCTTGCATACTTTGAGGGAACATTTTCATTGGGAGGGTCAAGATTTCTCAGAATTAAAAAAGAGGCTTAGGGATTTCCTTCTTCCTCAGCATAGGCCTTTGGCCATACAATCCTGTATTAGACATTGTTGATGAATCAAGCATGACTCCAGATTCCTTACCTCTGGCTCCTAGCAAGCCAGACAGATGTTACAGGGTTCCTGACTGACACAAATTTTTATTCAAAAACCCTGCTGCTGACCCTGAAACTATCTCGCAGGGTCCTAAAGGTGTAAAGGCCTCAACAGCTAAGAATCCTACCCCTCTGTTAGAGATGGATAGATGGGGGAAGAAGGTTTATACGTCTGCAACCTTGGCAATTAGGGCCTTAAACTGCCAGTTTCATATGCTTAAATATCACCAGCATGTTATGGGATTATTGAAACAGAAAATTATGTTGATTTCTGAATGTGTGGAAAATAAAGAATTACAGGAATTATTGCATGCAGCAGAACAGGTTGGAAAGTGTACTTTGCAATGTGGTTTTGATTCCTTGGAGGCCTCCTGCAGGGCCGCAGTTCTGGTTCTGTGATTAGAAGGCATGCCTGGCTCAAGAAGCAAAATTTGCCTGATCATGTTAAAGCTAAATTGTTGGATGCACCTTTACAGCATGATACTCTGTTTGGTAATAAGGCAGAAGAGGTTTTAAAGAAAGTGGAAGACAAAGCTAAGTCTATGCAAACTGTAAAAGACTTTTTACAGGTGCAGCCACCAAGATTCAGTAGGCACTGGCCTACAAAAAATTGGTACTTTCCTGTGTCCGACAGAGCTTCACAGGGCAAATCCAGGTGCTCAAAGGGCTCTAGATACCAATCAAAGGATTCTTGCAGGTCAAAGCAATGGGGTGCCTGTACCTCCAAATCTAGAGGAAATAAAGCACAACCCTACAGTAAACAGTCTCAGTGACTTCCCTCTGCCATCACCAAGCACTTATCTTTTGGCAGCCCCCTTAGGGGGAAAACTAGCACTTCATGCTCACAGTTGGCAGTTAGTAACCCAGGACAAGTGGGTATTAAACATAGTATCCCAGGGATACAGATTTCATTTCCATACCTTGCCAGTTCCGAACGGTTGGCCAGATCTGCCACAAAATCAATGGGCAGAGGCACAGAAACAAGTGATGTCCCTCATGGATATGGAGGCTGTTCAGCCAGTACCAGAACAGGAAAAAGGACAAGGGTTTTACTCGACTGTTCTTGGTACCCAGAAAAGGCAATGCCTGGTGCCCAATACTGGATTTATCGATTTTGAACACATTCTTGGACGTACCAAAATTCAAAATGCTAACTTTGCAGCAGCTTCTGCCCATGCTGGGCAAGAACGCTTGGCTAGTGACTCTAGACTTAAAAGAGGCATACCTGCATATCCCAATAAGGGAATCGTGCAGAAGATACCTCCGCTTCAAGGCTGCTTTTATGCGTTACCAATTTTCTGCACTGCCCTTTGGCTTATCTACTGCGCCCAGGGTCTTTACAAAGGGCTGGCACCAGTAATTGCATTTTGCAGGCAAAGAAGTATACAAATCTATCCTTACTTGGACGACTGTCTCATTCAAGCAGAAAACAAGGACATTCTTCTTCAACATCTGGCATTTGTGAAAAGGCTTCTTACATGCCTAGGGTACACAATAAACAAAAAGAAATCACAACTGGTACCCTCTCAAAAGATTACATTCCTGGGTGCAAGCTTGAATACAACTGCCCAGATGGCTTGCCTTACGTCAGTCAAACAAAGGCAACTGACTATTTACTTCAAACAGATGGCAACAAAAACCCAGTTATTTGCAAGACAAATTCTGCAGGTTTTGGCGTTCATGGCATCCTGCATTCTACTGATTCCATATGCAAGACTGCATATAAGGAAACTACAGTGGTACCTAAAAAGTTTATGGAGTCAACATTGTCACAGTCTGGAAACCATGATTCCTCTAATTCCCTGCCTACAACAGGAGTTTCTTTGGTGGGCAGAGACATGTCACCAGAACATGGGATGGTCTTTCACTCTACCCCCCTGCCAACCAAACCCTAACTACAGACGCATCAGACTATGCTTGGGGGGGCCCACCTGGCGGGGAGATGCATTCAGGGCATATGGAGCCCAAAACAAATGCATCTGCATATCAACCAGAAAGAGATGTTAGCTGTTCAGAATGCCTTGACAGCCTTCAAGGACTTACTTCATCCAGGACAACTACTGATAAAGACAGACAACACCACGGTTATGTGCTACATAAACAAGCAGGGGGGCACACATTCCTACCCCTTTGCAGACTAGCTATGGCATTGTGGGACACAGCCTTGACTTACCAAGTACATATTCAAGCTCAATTCCTGCCAGGAAAACAAAATACTCTGGCAGACGACCTAAGCAGAAACCTTATGGACCCTCACGAGTGGAAACTGGATCCACAAGTCTTCAGCACGATAACAAAGAAATGGGGAGCCCCAGACATAGATCTATTTGACTCTCCCCAGAATTATCAACTGGTCAAATTCTGCACAAGGACTTATCACAGACAACCATGGAAAGGCGGATGCCCTATCCTTCACTTGGAAAAACCTATCAGTCTACACCTTTCCTCCTTTGCCTCTTCTTCACAAGGTCCTACTAAAGGTCAGACAGGAAAAACCAAAAATGATTCTAATTGCCCCGGACTGGCCTTGCCAGCACTGGTACACAATCCTAAGGAATATGTCTCAACTCCCTCCTTGGTACTTGCCTCAAATACCTCATCTACTGTCTCAACAGAACAGTCAGATCCTGCACAATCAGCTCTAAACTCTGAACCTGGCAGCATGGCTGATCATGTAGTTATTCAAACAACACCTCTCAGTCAGTCTGTGATGGATGTCATTTTGGAAGCCAGAAGACCTAGTACTAGAAAATCTTATACTGATAAATGGAAGAGATTCTGTGCTTGGAACCAAGCACAAGGAACTGAGACAGCAAAGCCAAATATTCCTCAGATTTTACAATACTTGACTGAGATGCTTGACAAGGTACTACCTTTTTCATCAATAAAAATCCATGCCTCTGCCATCTCAGCTCATTACAACACAGAGCCACCGATCTTTTCTCATCCTTTGCTAAAACCGTATCTTAGAGAGGCCAAAAATTTAAGGCCTCCCAGGAGATCACCTGTTCCTGCATGGGACCTCAATTTTGTGTTGGAAAAGCTCACCCTGCCTCCATTTGAACCAGCTGCTACTGCAGATATAAAACTTTTATCCTGGAAAACAGCTTTACTTCTGGCAATCACTTCAGCAAGAAGGGTTTCAGAACTACAGGCCCTCATGGCTGTGGAGCCTTTTATTATATTTTACCCAGACATGGTGTCCCTCAGGACCAATCCTTCCTTTATGCCTAAGGTGATATCCAGTGTGGCTCTTAACCAAACTATTCACTTTCCAACTTTTTACCCAAATCCGCAGAACAGGGGGGAGCGGATTCTGCATTCCTTGGACGTACACAGACAACTAAGATTCTACTTAAACAGGACCAAATCCCTAAGAAAGTCTGAGCAGCTACTGGTGGCATTTGCTGCAGGATCAGAGGGAAAGGCTATTTCAAAGCACACTATTTTAAAGTGGATAAGCCACTGCATTCGTTTTTGCTATTTGCATCATGATAAACCGGTGCCCAAGGGCATTAGGTCACATTCCACCAGGGCTGCATCTACATCAGCAGTTTTTCTCAGAGGGGTGCCAACCAAAGATATTCTAGAAGCTGCTACTTGGAGTTCTGTTCATACTTTTACATAGCATTATCATTTGCCTTTCTTCTCTAAGTCCAGGGCAGTCTTTGCCACTGCAGTTCTGCAGGGCCTTATAGCCGCTCCTAATGCTATTTAGTTCCAGCCTCCCATGCATAGCTTTGGGATTCTACCCAAATGTAATGACTGCAACAGTGAAACACAAAGAACATAGTACAGTTGTGTACACTTACCATAAATGTAGATGTTCGAGTGTATTCACTGTTGCAGTCCGGGTTACCCACCCGCCATCCCCCTTTATTCTACAGCTTTTCTTTCCTTCACTATATTCTACAGCCTTTGTGGTGTATTTGCTTTTAGATGAAGGAAAAGTTTGTGTTGTGACAATTACATGTATTTGTAGTTATATATATATATATTTTTTTTTGCTCCCCATTTGGGGGGCACCTGACATCTGGGGCAAGAAAAACTAAAGAAAATGGTGTCGGCTGCCTGTTTTATACCCCTGACGACCTGACATCATGGAAGAGGAGACAGCAACTGACGCAGGACCCAAGACTTTGATATTCAGGCTGACTGAGGGCAACCTGCCAGCAGATTACCCAAATGTAATGACTGCAACAGTGAATACACTCGAACGTCTACATTTATGGTAAGTGTGCACAACTGTACTTTCTCAACCATGCTATGATCAACCTGAAAATCCACCTCAAACACCATTATACAAAAAAAAAAAAACTACATGTACTGCATCCATCACCTCCTTAAACTGAAGTTAGCTACTGTAGCAGCAGATAACTCAACAGCAGAGTACATCAAAGAGGTAGCTGAGGCCTTAGCATTTCCAGTCTCCATCTTCATAAACTGATCCATTACCAAGTCGTATGTTTCTGAGGTATCGAAACCATTACACATTATACCACTACATAAGAGAGGAAACCCTACTGACGTAGGAAACTACCTACCAATAGATATGCTTCCTCCTCTGTCAGAAATCCTGAAGTGTTGCATGTGCACTCAAAACTTCCAGTATCTACTGAACAATAGTTTCCTCTAATCTACCTCAAATGGTTTCTGACCCCTCTTCTGCTCTGCTATCAGTTTTTACAGTGTCAGCCAACATTGCAATGCTGGCAGGCAAATTTTAGCCATGTTTTTGAACTTCTCCAAGGCATTTGATACTGTTCCACACTTAAACCTGTTTCAAACCCTAGCAGAACTTAACTTTTCTTACACAACATTATTGTTATGGTCCAAGATCAGCATACTTAATCACATCCAAGTAGTAAGGTGACAAAACGCATGTTCCTCCTTCCTCATAGTCCCTATAGGTGTCTCCCAAGATTCTATTCTTGAACCTTTGCTATTCAACATATGCATAAACAAGCTTTTCACCATTGCATCTCCATCCAGTATGGGTCCATATGGAGATGCTGCTACACTCATTTGCTGCACCCCCTGCTTGGGACAACTACAGGCCATTACCCAGGAATTTTTCTCAGTAGTAAAACAGTAGATGGATAATGCTCACTTGCACTTAATGTTAAAAAAAAAAAAATGGATGCTCTCCCTGTCTAAAACCAGTTTCCAAAGCTCAAATAGTTTTACGGATTCCTCTAATAAAACTTCAAACCGGAACAGATTTCCAACACTGAGTTACTTGGTGTAGCTATTGATAAGTTCAAATTTGATAGTAATATACATAGTGTCATAGAGAAAATATATCAAAGGCTTAGAGAGATGTCCTTCAAGGATGCATCTGCAGTCTTTACAAATGGGTTGTCCTGTCGTCAGGCAGCCCTTCGGTCGGCCGGATTCCAAAGTCTGGGTCTGGCTTTGGCTGGTGTCGCACTTCACCCGACGTCATTGCGGCAGTTATTCGGGTATAAAGGCATCAGCCGACGCCATTTATCCCAGTCTTTCTTGCTGCGTGGCGCCCGAATGTTCGCAAGTGCCGGTTGGTCAGATCCAGAGATTACTACTACCGAATATTACTTCGAAGACTTCTATAAAGCTAAGTACCCCGTTGGGGACTCTTTCTTGCCTCAGCCGATGTCAGAGAAAGTTAATAACTGTTTATCTTGTGGGAAACAAATACCTCATAAAGATTTCCACTCCTACTGCATACATTGTTTAGGCCCAGACCACGACGTAGCAGCTTGTCTAGCCTGTGCTTCTTTTAACCGACGGACGCTTAGACGTCGGTCGGAGTTTGCTGAAGTATGGGTCCATATGGAGATGCTGCTACACTCATTTGCTGCACCCCCTGCTTGGGACAACTACAGGCCATTACCCAGGAATTCTTCTCAGTAGTAAAACAGTAGATGGATAATGCTCACTTGCACTTAATGTTAAAAAAAAAAAAAATTGATGCTCTCCCTGTCTAAAACCAGTTTCCAAAGCTCAAATAGTTTTACGGATTCCTCTAATAAAACTTCAAACCGGAACAGATTTCCAACACTGAGTTACTTGGTGTAGCTATTGATAAGTTCAAATTTGATAGTAATATACATAGTGTCATAGAGAAAATATATCAAAGGCTTAGAGAGTTCTTCAGAGCCAAGCCATTTCTGCTTGGCTTAGATCATAAATCTATTGCACAGCTTATCTCCTAGCAACACTCCTGATGTTCATCGTGTTACACTGCTGCAGTCATTACACTTGGGTTATCCTGCCGTCAGGTGGTAACCCAGTTGGCCTGAGTTCCAAAATCTTGGTCCGGCGTCGGTTGCTGTTGCCTCCTCCCTGACATCAGTGCGACAGGGGTATATAAGATGCAGCTGACGCCATTTTCTTCAGTCTTTCTTGCCGCGCGGTGCCCGAAGCAGAAGCAGTTCGCAAGTGCCGGTCAGCCGACTCCTGAGATTTTCATTCCGAATCCAGAACCGAAGTCTTCTACAAAGCTAAGTACCCCGTTGGGGAAACTTTTTCTTGCCTCAGACCGATGTCAGTAAAAGTTAATAACTGTATTTCTTTTGGGAAGCAAATACCTCATAAGGATTTCCACTCGTATTGTATTCCATGCCTAGGCCCAGACCACAACGTCACTGGTTGTCGGTTTTGTGCTAGGTTTAACAAGCGCATTATTAAACGTCGGTTTGATTTTGCCCAACATTATTTTGGCAGAAAATTCAATTACACCATGCCGTCGGAACTTCCGAAGACCGGATTACATAAAAAGCGCAAAGACAAGGACAGGCATCTGAGGCCCAAAACTGATGATAAGGCCTCTTCTAGGCCGGTCGCCGGTTCTCCGGTTTTCAGCGAGGTGCCTACACAGCCCCTGACGACTGCTACCACAGACCACCTCTGACTCCCACATGGAGCTGGCTGAGCCTTAGGACGCTCTTTGTTTTCAGCCTACTGAAACTAACCCTTCTGAGGGAACCGAAGTAGCTGAGCAATCCACAGCCTCAGAGGGTGTCTTCAGACCTACCCAGTTAACCATTAAACCCCCTGCTAAGTCTAAGGCCCCCTTAAAAACAAAGAAACAGATACAGCATTCTCCAGGACAGGCTTCCATGCCTAAGAAACAAATGCTCAAAATGGCCAAAGACCTAATCACCCTGATCAGGTGATGCCATCCCCCTCCTGACAAAAGGCCCAAACAGGATGCAGACTATGAATCTTCCGACCAGGTGTCCATTTCTTCAGTTTCATCCTCAGACCTAGGATATTCCTTACCCCCTTATGAGGATTCTGATGCTGAGGAATCAATTCCATCAGCCTCTCCGCCTGAGGACTACTCCTTTGGGGGGACCTTACATACCATGAGGGAACATTTCCATTGGGAAGGCCAGGATTACTCAGAATCCAAGAAAAGGCTCAGAGACTTCCTTTTATTGCCTCAACACAGACCCCTTGCTATTCCACCGGTGTTAGATATTGTGGATGATGTGTACACTGAATCCAGCTTAAACCCTGACTCTCTACCTCCAGCCCCAGCTAAACCTGATAGATATTACAGAGTCCCTGACTCTCACAAATTTCTGTATAAAAGCCTTGTTGCTGACCCTGAAACTATTTCTCAGGGACCCAAAGGGATTAAGGCCTCATCAGCAAAAAACCCAGTTCCCTCTGACAGAGATTCCAGAGCATTAGACAGATCGGGAAGGAAAGTATATATGTCTGCAACTTTAGCAATGAGAGCCTTAAATTGCCAGATGTCCTTCATGGATGCATCTGCAGTCATAACAAATGGGTTGTCCTGTCGTCAGGCAGCCCTTCGGTCGGCCGGATTCCAAAGTCTGGGTCCGGCTTCGGCTGATGTCGCACTTCACCCGACGTCATCTCTGCTGGTCTTCGGGTATAAAGGCATCAGCCGACGCCATTTTCCTCAGTCTTTCTTGCCGTGGCACCAAGCAGAAGCTGTTCGCAAGTGCCGGTCGGTCAGATCCAGAGATTACTACTACCGAATACTACTTCGAAGACTTCTAAAAGCTAAGTACCCAGTTGGGGACTCTTTCTTGCCTCAGCCGATGTCAGAAAAAGTCAATAACTGTTTAACTTGTGGGAAACAAATACCTCATAAAGATTTCCACTCTTACTGTTTGCCTTGTTTAGGCCCAGACCACGACGTAGCAGCCTGTTCGGCCTGTGCTTCCTTCAACCGACGAACGCTTAGGCGTCGGTCGGAGTTTGCTGAACAGTTTTTCGGCTCAGATTTTGCGTACAGTATGCCGTTGGATCCTCCGACTACCCAAATTGTTAAAAAACGCAAAGAAAAAGACCGACACTCGCGGTCCGTGGTTTCGGCCGAAACCACGGTTAAACAAGCCGCGAGTGTCTCGGTTTCGGCCGAAACCGAGAAAACTGGTCAATCTTCAGCCGAATCCATGACTACTACTGAGGCTCCTGCTACCTTACCTGAATCAGCCTCAGAAATTTTGCCTACAACTGTGGTTCCTAGTGATTCATCAGACACCATCCCTTTGGATGTCTCTACCCCAGCACGTGGTGCTGCTAGGCCTCCTGCAGCCATGTCTATTAAGGCCTTTGCCAGGGCTAAAGCAGCCAAATCTACTAAATCAGTGCCTGTTTAACCCCCCTCAATCAGGCCCACTTCTAGTTCACAAATGCTTACTCTGGCAGAAGATTTAATATCCTTAATTAGGGGATTCCAATCTCACCCAGACAGGGCCTCTCAGCCCCCAGAAAAGAGACCTAGAGCAGAGCCCCCCCGAGCCTGTGTCCTCTGATGATTCTGCGGATGACTCAGACATTACAGACCAGCCAGAGGCTCCTTTTTCTAATTATGAAGATTCCGATGCTGAAGAATCCATTCCAGCTGCCTCTCCACTAGAGGAATTCTCCTTTGGGGAAACCTTACATGCCATGAGAGAACAATTCCAGTGGCAGGGACAAGATTTCTCAGACTCAAGAAAAAGGCTTAGGACCTTTCTGCACTTACCACAACATAGGCCCTTAGCTATACCTCCTGTCCTGTCTGTTGTGGACGATGCATTTAATGATGTCTGCACTGCACCTGATTCTTTACCTCCAGCCCCTGCCAAACCAGATAGATTTTACAGGGTGCCAGACACTCATCACCACCTATACAAGGCCCCTCTTGCAGACCCCGAAACTATATCCCAGGGGCCTAAGGCAGTAGATTCGACCACAGCAAAAAACCCTATTCCCTCTGAAAGGGAATCCAGGTCCTTAGAGAGATGGGGGAAAAAAGTGTACACCTCTGCTACTCTCTCAGCTAGAGCTTTAAACTGTCAGTTTCACATGATCCAATACCAAGAGTTTATGCTTGATCAGTTAATTAAAAAGCTGTCCTCTGATGAATCTTTAGATAAGAAATATGTATTAGAAATGGTGAATAACATCCAACAGGTTAGTAACCATTCCTTAAAATGTGGCTATGATGCAATGGAGGCTTCATTTAGATCAGCCATGACTGGCACAGTGATAAGAAGGCATGCATGGTTGAAAGAACAGGTCTTACCGGATCATGTTAAAGCTAAGCTATTGGATGCTCCTATGGATAAGGCCAGTCTGTTTGGGGAACCTGCCCAGCATGTATTGAAGAAAATGGAAGAGAAGGCAAAATCTGTACAAACAGTTAAAGATTTCCTACAGGTTCAGCCCCCAAGGTTTAGCAGGAATTGGCCTGCCAAAAATTGGTCCTTTCCTGACTCCACAAGATCACAAAGGGGCAGGAACAGACGCTCTAGGGGCAGAAATCAATCCAGAGGAGGTACCTACAGAGGACGACAGTGGCAAGGCAATAACCGAGGCACAGACACAACCACTGCCACTGCAACAGGACAATCACAGTGACTTGGTTCTAACTCCACCTACCAGGGAGCAAATAGCAGCACCATTAGGCGGAAAGTTAGCCTTATTCTCGAAAAATTGGCACTACATCACAAAAGACAAGTGGATTTTGCAAACCATAGACCAAGGCTACCGGTTCCACTTCCACACTTTACCAGTAAAAAGAGGAATGCCAAACCTGCCCCCAAATCAAAAAATAGAAGCCCTGCACCAGATAGCAGAATTAACAAAGATGAGAGCTGTGGAAAGAGTACCAATAACCGAACAGGGCAAAGGATTCTACTCCAGACTCTTCCTAGTACCAAGAAAAGAGAAAAACTGGAGACCTATTCTCGACCTGTCCATCTTAAACAAATACATCATTGTCCCAAAATTCAAAATGCTGACCCTACAGCAACTTCTTCCCATGCTGGGCAAGGAGTGTTGGCTGGTAACTCTAGATCTCAAGGAGGCATACCTGCACGTCCCCATTCGACCAAATTGCAGAAGATACCTCAGATTTCTTGAAGGATCAGAGCATTATCAATTCTCAGCATTGCCCTTTGGCTTATCTACTGCGCCCAGAGTATTCACAAAATGCCTGGCATCAGTAATCGCTCACTGCAGAGTACAGGGAATCCAAATTTATCCATACCTGGACGACTGCCTGTTACAAGCGGACAACAAAAGCAAGCTGACAACAGATTTACAAAGGGTCATTTACTTGCTACAAGCCCTGGGATACACAGTCAATTTACAAAAGTCAAGGCTGATACCATCCCAGACAAGAACTTTTTTGGGCGCGGAATTGGACACAGTAAGACAAATGGCATTCCTAACTGCAGAAAAACAAAAAGAGCTCCCTCTTTACTTCTTGGCATTAAAGCAGAACAAACTAACAGCAAGAAAAGTTCTGCAGGCCTTGGGCTTCATGGCATCATGCATAATCTTGGTTCCACATGCCAGACTGCATATGAGAAAGTTACAGTGGTACCTAAAGAATTTATGGTCTCAACACAGGCACAGCTTAGAAACAGAAATACCACTAATCCCATGCTTAAAACAGGAGTTCCTATGGTGGGCTCAGGCATGCCAGTCAAATCCAGGCCTACCCTTCCACAACTTCCAAGCAAGCCAAACCATCACAACGGACGCCTCAGACCTAGGATGGGGGGCACACATGCTGGACAAATGCGTACAAGGACTGTGGACTCAGGACCAGCTGCACCTGCACATAAACCAAAAAGAGATGCTGGCAGTAAAACTGGCAATTCTAAAATTCAGACCATTCCTCAAAGAAGGCCATTTGATGATAAGGACAGACAACACCACAGTCATGTGGTACATCAACAAACAGGGAGGCACTCATTCATACCCCCTATGCAGAATAACTTTGGACCTTTGGAATCTGGCTCTAAGCTACAACATCCAGTTACAGGCAATATTTGTACCGGGAAAAGAGAACACCCTAGCAGACATTTTAAGCAGAACCACCTCAGATGCTCACGAATGGATGCTACACCCGCACATCTTCAAGGCCATCACAAAGAAATGGGGAATGCCACAAATAGATCTATTCGCTTCCCCACAAAATCACCAGCTCAAAAAATTCTGCACAAGGACATTCCACCCACTTGCATGGAAGGTGGACTCTCTATCCTTCAGCTGGAAAGGCCTGACAGCATATGCATTTCCACCTCTTCCCTTGATGCACAAGGTACTAATGAAAGTCAAAGAGGAACGTCCAAGGATAATTCTGATAGCTCCGAACTGGCCAAGACAACACTGGTACCCATTGCTAAGGAGCATGTCTCGGGAGAAAATGTGGTCAATACCCCTGATGCCTCTGATGTTAACTCAGAACAACTACAGCATCATACATCCAAACCTAAAAACCTTGCAACTGACTGCCTGGAACATCACATAGCAGTAACTAACCCAGACCTTTCACAAAGGGTTAAAGACATTATCCTTGAAGCCCGCAGACCTTCAACAAGAAGGAACTATGCAGGAAAATGGAAAAGGTTCGTCATTTGGAGTACTGAAAGAGGAAAAGATGTGTCGAACATAGATATTGCTAACATTCTGGAGTACTTGGCAGAGCTTCTACATGCAGGCCTGTCCTATTCCTCCATCAAGATACATGCATCAGCTATCTCAGCAGAATACAGCTTTGATCCTCCTGTCTTTTCACATCCTCTACTTAGGCAGTTCCTCAGAGGGACCAAGAATGTAAAACCTCCTAGGAAACCACCATTACCAGCATGGGACTTGAATTTTGTACTAGAAAAAATGACACTCCCTCTGTTTGAACCAGCAGCAACAGCAGATCTACAACACCTGTCATGGAAAACTGCTTTCCTACTGGCTATTACCTCAGCAAGGAGGGTTTCGGAACTACAGGCCTTAATGGCAGTGCAACCCTTCCTAATCTTCCATCAAGATAGGGTGTCCATGAGAGCTAATCCTACATTTATGCCTAAGGTGGTATCCAGAGTGTCTTTAAACCAGGCAATCCACCTACCTACCTTTTTTCCCAACCCACAAAACAGAGGTGAAAGAATGCTGCATACCTTGGATGTACATAGACAGTTATGCTACTACCTGGACAGAACCAAAGGTAACAGAAAAACTGACCAGCTCTTTGTAGCCTATGCAACAGGAAGGGAAGGAAAAGCAATCTCCAAACAGACAATCTCCAAATGGATAGGAAATTGCATAAGATGCTGTTACTCCTACCATGGAAAACCAGTTCCACAGAACATAAGACCTCATTCTACAAGGGCTACAGCCACTACCACAGCTTTCTTAAGAGGAGTGGCAACCAAGGACATTATTGAGGCGGCTACTTGGACCTCCGTGCATACATTTGCCAAGCATTATAATTTACCTCTATATTCTAGATCCCGAGCAGGGTTTGCCACTGCTGTACTGCAAGGGATCCTGACTGCACCATAATTTTTATTCCTCCTCCCCTAGTTTGGCTATGGTATTCTACCCATTTGTTATGACTGCAGATGCATCCATGAAGGACATAGTACAGTTTTGTACCTACCATAAATGTAGATGTCCGAACTGGATAGCATCTGCAGTCAGGATTACCCTCCCTCCTTCCCCTCTGTGGTACTTCTAGGGTATTTACCCTCCTAATAGCTAGCTGGGGGGGGAGTCTCTTATGGTGTATTTGTTTGTATATATGTACATACATGTTTATTTTTTGTGCTTGCCTTCTACTATTTTGGAAACATTGGCATTTATCCAAAATTTAGCTTTCCAAGAGGGCAATTGGCATCTGGGGCAAGAAACACTGAGGAAAATGGCGTCGGCTGATGCCTTTATACCCGAAGACCAGCAGAGATGACGTCGGGTGAAGTGCGACATCAGCCGAAGCCGGACCCAGACTTTGGAATCCGGCCGACCGAAGGGCTGCCTGACGACAGGACAACCCATTTGTTATGACTGCAGATGCTATCCAGTTCGGACATCTACATTTATGGTAGGTACAAAACTGTACTTTTCACATGCTAAAATATCAGCAATTTTTGATGTCTCAGTTGAAACAAAAGATGCTTCCCGATTCAGATTCTTCTAGTTTTAAAGAAATGCAGGATTTATTGCATGCAGCTGAACAATTGGGAAAACATACTCTGCAATGTGGATTTGATTCCTTAGAGGCCTCCTGTAGAGCAGCAGTTACAGGTTCTGTCATTAGAAGGCATGCTTGGTTAAAAGAACATATGTTACCAGATCATGTTAAGGCAAAATTATTGGATGCACCTTTGCAGCGGGATGTGTTGTCTGGAGTTAAGGCAGAGGCGGTATTAAAGAAGATGGAGGATAAGGCAAAATCTGTGCAAACAGTGAAGGATTTCTTACAGGTTCAGCCTCCTCGTTTTACCAGAAATTGGCCAACAAAGAATTGGTCCTTTCCAGTCACAGACAGACCTCAAAGAGGCAGATACAGACGTCCAAGAGGTAGAGGTTAAGCACAAGGTCCTTACAGGCCTCGACAATGGGGTACACCAGGCCAGAAAGAAGGGGAAGACAGGCCACAACCTTATAAAAAGCAGCCTCAATGACTTTCCACTACAGCTGCCGAACAGCTCTCTTTTGGCAGCCCCTTAGGAGGAAAACTGGCACTTTTCTATCACAATTGGCATTGCATCACCAAAGACAAATGGGTTCTCAACATTGTATCTCAAGGTTACAAGTTCCACTTTCACACTTTGCCAAGGTTAAAAGGAATGCCAAATCTACCACCAAATCAATGGGCAGAGGCTCAAAAACAAATTACAGCACTCATGGACATGAGAGCTATTCAGAAGGTACCACCACAGGAGCAAGGACAAGGATTTTATTCAAGACTCTTTCTGGTTCCAAGAAAGGACAAAGCCTGGAGACCCATTCTGGATCTTTCTTCTCTAAACACTTTCCTGGATGTTCCGAAATTCAAAGTGTTGACACTACAGCAGCTTCTTCCCATGCTGGGCAAGAAAGTTTGGCTCGTGACTTTGGACCTCAAGGAGGCATACCTGCATGTTCCTATCGGACAAAACTGCAGAAGATACCTCAGATTTCTAGCTGGTTCAATGCACTATCAATTCTCTGCACTGCCCTTTGGCTTATCTACTGCACTCAGGGTCTTCACAAAGTGCCTGGCACCAGTAATTGCATTTTGCCGGCAAAAAGGAATTCAAATTTATCCATACCTGGATGACTGCCTGATTCAAGCAGAGAGCAATAGCATTCTTCTAAAGCATCTGGCGTTCGTAAAAAAAAGTTAAGTTGCCTGGGGTACATAGTAAATGAAAAGAAATCAAAACTAGTGCCCTCACAACAGATAATATTCCTGGGTGCCAGCTTGAACACAACGGCCCAGATGGCTTATCTCACGCCAGACAAGCAAGGACAACTGACTCAATACTTTCAATTGATGGCAACGAAGACCCAGCTCCCTGCAAGAAAAATTCTGCAGGCCTTGGGCTACATGGCATCTTGCATACTACTAATTCCATATGCCAGACTGCATATGAGGAAACTACAATGGTACCTAAAGAGTGTATGGTCTCAACACTGTCAAAGTTTGGAACCGTTATACCACTAATTCCTTGCCTTCAACAGGAGTTTCGATGGTGGGCTCAAGCTTGTCACCTCAACAAGGGACAGCCTTTTACTCAACCCACAGCCAGGTAAACACTGACAACAGATGCATCAGATTACGCCTGGGGAGCACACATGGCAGGAAAATGTATTCAGGGCGAGTGGCCCACAGAGCAAAGGCATCTTCACATCAATCAAAAAGAGATGCTAGCTGTACAAAATGCGATTATAGCTTTCAAGGACCTGCTGCATCCAGGGCAACTACTACTAAAGACACAACACCACAGTTATGTGGTACATAAACAAGCAAGGGGGCACACACTCCTCCCCCCTCTGCAGACAAGCCATGACCTTGTGGAACAGAGCTCTAGACTACCAAGTTAATCTGCAAGCACAATTCCTGCCAGGAGAGAGTAAAACACACTGGCAGACAACCTAAGCAGGAACATCATGGATCCTCATGAATGGGAATTGAATCCACAAATATTCAGAATGATAACACAAAAATGGTGGAGCCCAGACATAGATCTGTTTGCATCCCCAATGAACTGCCAGCTACAGAAATTCTGCACAAGGAGTTACCAACCACAAGCATGGAAAGTGGATGCCCTCTCATTCAGCTGGAAAAACCTGCAAGTATACACTTTCCCTCCTTTACCTCTCCTTCCAAAGGTACTCATAAAAGCCAGGCAAGAAGAGCCAAAGTTGATCCTGATTGCACCAGACTGGCCACGCCAGCACTGGTATCCAATCTTAAAGAACTTAGCACAAGAACCACCCTGGATTTTGTCTCAAATCCCACATTTGCTGACACAGCACAACAATCAGATACTTCACAGCCAGCTAAAGACCTTAAACCTAGCTGCATGGAAAATTCCTTAGTCAGGCAAGCAATGCCTCTCTCCAAAGCTGTTATGGATGTCATTCTGGAGGCCAGAAGTCCTAGCACCAGGAAAGCCTACTCGGATAAATGGAAGAGATTCTGTGCCTGGAACCAGGTGCACAGCCTTGACCCTCTTGTCCCAAACATTCCTCAGATACTTCAATATTTAACTGAGATGCCGGACAAGGGCCTGTCCTTTTCATCCATCAAGATCCACGCCTCAGCTATTTCTGCTCAGTACAACACGGATCCACCAATTTTTTTCTAATCCTTTGCTCAAACAGTACCTCAGAAGGGCTAAAAACATAAGACCGCCCCATAGAGCACCTACCCCAACTTGGGACCTCAACTTTGTTTTGGAAAAATTAACTTTACCTCCTTTTGAGCCAGCTAACACAGCAGAATTAAAATACATCTCTTTGAAAACTGCTCTGCTACTGGCAATAACATCAGCATGAAGAGTTTCAGAATTACAAGCACTAATGGCAGTGGAACCTTTCCTTATTTTCCACCAGGACAGGGTGTCTTTAAGAACTAACCCTACGTTTATGCCAAAGGTGATATCAAGTGTGGCTCTAAACCAAACTATCCACTTGCCAACTTTCTGTCCAAAACCGCAGAACAAAGGGGAGAGACTACTACATTCTTTGGACATTCACAGGCAGTTACGCTTTCTACTTGGACAAAACCAAAGCTTTCAGAAAATCTGAGCAATTATTGGTAGCATATGCTGCAGGAGCACAGGGAAAAGCCATTTCAAAACAGACCATCTCAAAATGGATAGGACATTGTATACGTTTCTGCTATACTCACCATGGGAAACCTGTACCTAGCAGCATTAGATCTCACTCCACCAGGGCAACAGCCACTTCAACTGCCTACCTCAGAGGAGTACCTACCAAGGATATTTTGGAAGCAGCAACATGGAGTTCTGTGCATACCTTCACCAAGCATTACCATTTGCCTTTATACTCCAAATCCAGAGCTGACTTCGCCACTGCCGTGCTGCAGGGCCTTATAGCCACCCCTAATGCCTTATAGAACCAGCCTCCCTACCTCGGCTTTGGGATTCCACCCAAGTGTAATGACTGCAGCAGCGTAACACGGTGAACATAGTACAGTTTTGTACCTACCATAAATGTAGATGTTCGAATGTAACACTGCTGCAGTCCAGGTTACCCTCCCTCCTTCCCCTCTTACTTGCTGGTACATACCTATGCCTTCTACCCTTTACTTCCAATGGGGAGTATTTGCTGGTAACTGTAAGTTGTTGTTTGCTTTTCTTATGTATGTTTTATTAGCAATTTGAATTGCCTACCTATTTGGGGGCATCTGACATCTGGGGCAAGAAAAACTGAAGAAAATGGCGTCGGCTGCATCTTATATACCCCTGTCGCACTGACATCAGGGAGGAGGCGACAGCAACTGACGCCGGATCAAGACTTTGGAACTTAGGCCGACTGGGGAACCGCCTGACGGCAGGATAACCCAAGTGTAATGACTGCAGCAGTGTTTACACTTGAACATCTACATTTATGGTAGGTACAAAACTGTACTTTCACTGTCTTTATATTCACTTCACAACAGCCTCCTAGGAAAGCTTGAACAGTGCTACAATAAAATTGCTAAATTTACTGCTAATTTGATTAACAGATCCCACCTCTACATTATCTTCTTTGCAGGTTGTCACTCATGGTGTGGGATTTTCCTGTCCAGTGACTCTCCAGGCAGTTTACATTCCCTCAGGTCAAAGATTGTGGCAGACACTCAGTCCCACGAATGGATGCTTCACAGGGATGTGTTTCTGGACATTGTCAGCCAGTGGGGGTACTCCTCAAATAGACCTATTTGCCTCCCCTCTGAACAGACAACTTCCTCTATTTTGTGCCAGAGTCCCAAGTCTTCTGGTGTGGAAGGTGGACACTCTCTCTTTTTCTTGGAAGGGGATGTTTCTTCATGATTTCCCTCCCCTTCCCCTCATTTCAAAAGTCCCGTTCAAAATTCAACAGGACAAAAATCTTGCTGGTGACTCCCTTTTGGCCGAGACAGCATTGGTTCCCTCTTCTTGTGTATTTAGCCAAAGGCAATCATCACAAGTTACCTCAAAGGGTGGACCTACTCACACAAGACAAGGGATCTCTTATTCATCCCCACCTGTCCTCTCTTCAGCCGACTCTGTGAGTGATAGGATTTTGATTCCACATAGACACCTTTTTCTGTGGCCGTGCTTAGGGTCCTGCAAGAGGCCAGAAAACCCAATACTTGGAAATCCTACTTATCCAAATGGAAGAGATTTTCTGTTTGGTTTCTTTCTCATAACCTGGATCCACTTTGTATAGATGCTCCTTTGGTTATCTCTTATCTGCATGAATTGCTCAATGCTGAGTTGTCTTATTCTTCTATTAAGGTCCACTTATCAGCTGTCTGCTTTTATCTCCTCCTCCTTTAACGTCTAGATTTGAAACTTAAACAATTCCTTAAAGGCGTCCTTCATATTAAGCCTCCCAGGAAGCCTGTTCCTCCTCCCTGGGGTCTTAATTTTGTTTTGGCGAAATTGATTCAGGCTCCTTTTGAGCCTGCAGCTTCAGCTTCCTTGCAGCATTGCTCTTGGAAGACTGTTCTTTTGTTAGCCCTTACTTCTGGCAGGTGGGTGTCTAAGCTTCACGCCGTTGTGGCTTGTCCTGCTTTTTTGGTGTTTTATAAGGACAGGAGTGTCCTTGCATGCTAATCCTTCTTTTATCCCCAAGGTGGTGAATGAGTTGAACCTTAATCAGTCTATTCATTTACCCACTTTTTTCCCTTCTCTGCAGTCTGCTAGTGAATAGGTGCTTTTATTCGGATAAGACTAAGATTATTAGGAAATCTAATCTAATCAGCTGTTTCTTTACTTTCATCCCAGGTCTTTGGGATTAGCTGTATCCAAGCTGACTTTTTCTTCTGGGATCTCAAAAGCTGTTTCTTTTTGTTATTCTTTTCATGGTAAGCACCTTCGTTATTCTGTTAAGGCTCATTCTACAAGGACTGTCGCTTCTTCTGGTACTTTTTCAAGGGTTTGGATACTAACTCTATTCTTGAGGCAGCTACCTGGACTTCTGTGCATACATTTATCAAGGAGTACAAGTTGGATGGAATCTCCAGAGCTAGAGCTAGATTTGCTAGGGCCATTCTTCATGGCTTCCTAGAGGGCTCGGCTGGTCCTTCCTCCTCCCAAGTTTCTTCCTGAGATTTGGCAGTCTCCCTAATGTTATGAATACAGTCAACAGTGAAATGGAAGGACATAGGACAGTTGTGTAAAATCTTACCCTAATGGTAGCTGTCCTTCTCTTCACTGTTGCAGCATTCACGCCCTTCCTCTGATCCATTTGTCTTCTGGATGTACTGGTTACCTCATTTTTTTTTCCTTGGACTGGCATTCCTACTGGGGCTGTCAGTCCTGAGGATGGTACGTCTGGATATCACTTTCATGCCCTACACTATGTAAGAAGCGTACATTTGACATATGGCCTACTTTAAAGCAACCTAAGGCTTTGGTATATTGACTGGATGTCGGGCTGCTCTAGGCAGGGGATCCCTAATGTTATGAAAACTGCAACAGTGAACAGAAGGACATGTACCGTTATGGTAAGATTTTATACAACTGTACTTTTTTCTGTGGAGTGAAGGGTTCTGTTGGTGGAGCAGTGATGAATTTTGTTGCTGATACTGGGACATTTATCTGATTTGTAGATTAGGTTGTGAATAGTGACTAAGAGGTTAGGGTATGTTGCAGTTCAGTCCACTGAAGTTGTTTTAGAGCTAAGCAAGGGTGTGTGTTCTGTATGGGATGTTAACAGCACATTGTGCTATTTCTTTGCAGCATTGTTCAAGTAGGTGGAATTGGGTATCTTATAGATTTATAAAAATGGGAGCACCATGTAGAAGGTTTGAGAGTAGGAAGGATGTAGTGATTGTTTTCTTTGTGCCATTTGTAAGTTAGGGATTTATCCTTTAAAGGACGTCATGTTTTTCATGTTTTTTTAACTGCTTATTTTAAAGAAAAATCCATTTCAATTTTTAATCAATTATGATCCCTAGAAAGTTTGTGTGGGTTACTAGTTCAGATGTTCTTCATCTCACATTGCTGCAGTCCTTACATATGGGTAGTCCGCTGTCCTCGGGCGGCCTGAATACCAAAGTATTAGGCTGACGTCGGTCAAGGCGCTTAAAACTGACATCAGGACGTCAGGGTACAAAAGCGCATGACCGACGTCATTTCCTCAGTCTTTTTTGCCGCATGGTCCGATGCAGAAGCAGCGTTACAAGTGCCGTTCGGCGTTCTGAAATTTTTCGAATTCGGAGTTTCAGACCGAATCCAAGTTGGCTAAGTACCCCGTTGGGGATTATTTTGTTTTTTTCTTGCCTCAGTGTTTTACCGGATGTCAGAAAAAGTGAATAACTGTATATCTTGTGGGAAACAGATACCGCATAGGGATTATCATTCTTTGTGTATTCCTTGTTTGGGGCCTGAGCACGACGTTGTTGGGTGTCGCTTTTGTGCTAGGTTCAATAAACGCACTATTAAGCGAAGGTTGGATTGTGCTAGGCTGGTCTTTGGGAAGCGGTGCAATTATAATATGCCGTCGGATTCTCCGGCGCCCGCTTCTGCGAAGAAGCGCAAAGACAAAACAGTTAAACCCAGGCAAGATGAGTCGTCCGTTCCGGACGCTGGTTCTTTAGAGGCTTCAGTGGAACCGGTGGTTCCGACGGAGACTTCTCTGGAGTCTCAGGGGGAGACTTTGATTTTGCAGGAGGTGGTCTCTCAGGAGGCAGGTCAGGCTGAAGGGGCTTCCCAAGTTACTGTACTCCCCTCCCTTCCTAGGGTGGTTAGGCCTTCTCCTTCTGTTTCCAAGGCTTCTCCCAGAGGCAGGCCAGTTTCAGCTTCTGTTGGTGTCACTCCTAGTTCAGCAGGGTCTGTGCCTAAGAAGCACATGCTTAAAATGGCAGAAGATTTAATTACTCTGATTAGAGGTTCTATGCCCCCTCCTGATAAGAGGCCTAGGGTGGAGCCAGAGTTGGGAAGTTTTGAACAGGCTTTGGATATTTCAGAGTCTTCAGCTGAAGACTTGCAGGAGTATTCTCCTTATTCTGATTCTGATGCAGATGATTCCACTCCTTCTGCTTCTCCTCCAGAGGATTTTTCTTTTTCAGAGACACTTCATTCTATGAGGGAACATTTTAAGTGGGAAGGTCAGGACTTCTCTGATTCTAGGAAAAGGCTTAGGGAGTTTTTGCTGTTACCCCAGCATAGGCCCTTGGCTATACCCCCTGTTCTGGATGTTGTGGAAGATGTGTTTGCAGAGGCTTCACTTAATCCTGATTCTCTGCCTCCTGCTCCTGTTAAACCGGATAGGTATTACAGGGTGCCTGAGGCTCATAAATATCTTTATAAGAGTCCTAGGGCGGACCCAGAAACTATTAGTCAGGGACCTAAGGGTGTCAAGGCCTCTGTTGTAAAAATCCGGTTCCTCTAGATAAAGAAGCCAGAGCTTTGGATAGATGGGGAAAGAAGGTCTATACATCTTCTACCTTAGCTATGAGGGCTTTGAATTGCCAGTTTCATATGTTGAAATATCAAAACTTTCTTCTTTCTCAATTGAAGTCTAAGGTGGATGCTCTGGCGGAAGGCATTGAGTGTAAAGAGTTGCAAAATTTGGTGCATGTCTCTGAACAAGTGGGTAAGCATTCATTACAGTGTGGTTTTGATGCTGTGCAGGCCTCGTCTAGGGTGGCTGCCACTGGCTCAGTTCTTCGCAGGCACGCCTGGTTAAAGGATCAGAATTTATCTGACCATGTTAAGACAAGGATTTTGGATGCTCCTTTGCAGTCTGATGTGTTGTTTGGTTCACCTGTGGAATCAGTCTTGAAGAAAATGGAAGACAAGGCTAAGTCTATGCAGCCTGTTAAGGATTTTTTGCAAGTTCAGCCTCCAGTTTAGTAGGAATTGGCCTGCTAAGGGGTGGACGTATCCTTCTTATGATTCTCAGTCTAGGGGTAGATCTAGGCGTGGTAGGGGCAGAGCTCAGAGTTCTTTCAGGCCTAGAACAGGGAGTTCACCTGCACAATCTTCGGTGAGGGCAGGGGCCAGTCCTTTCGTAAACAGGCCCAATGACCTACTTTTTCAGCTGCCAGATCCTTCTTGCCTGGCAGCACCTTTGGGAGGAAGGTTAGCACTCTTCAAGGAAAATTGGATGTTGATTACCCAAGACAAATGGGTATTGGATATCATACACCAGGGTTACAAGTTTTATTTCCATACCTTGCCTCCTTTCAAAGGCATGCCGGACGTTCCTCCTCAGCAAAGACTAGAGGCTCGCAAGCAAATTTCTTTGCTACTTCAAATAGGGGCCATACAAATGGTTCCTCTGCCAGAAGTGGGCCTAGGATTTTATTCTCGCCTGTTTCTAGTACCAAAGAAAGGAAACACGTGGAGACCAATTTTGGATTTATCCATCCTCAACACATATCTGGACATTCCCAAGTTCAAAATGTTGACGTTACAACAGCTTTTACCTCTGCTGGGCAAAGATCACTGGATGGTGACTCTGGATCTCAAAGAGGCTTACCTTCATGTTCGTATCAGGCCCAGTTGCAGGAAGTATCTGCGTTTTCGGGCTGGGACTTCACATTATCAGTTCTCTGCATTGCCCTTTGGCTTATCTACTGCGCCCAGGGTGTTCACGAAGGTTCTGGCTCCAGTGGTCGCTTTCTTCAGGCTAAGAGGAATACAGATCTATCCTTATTTGGACGATTGCCTGATACTGGCCCAAGAAAAGGACAAACTTCTTCATCATTTACAGTATGTGATGGCAGTGTTAAGATGCCTAGGGTATTCTGTGAACGAAATAAAGTCCAGTCTAGTACCCTCTCAGGACATGTGCTTTCTGGGTGTGAGACTGAATACAGCATCCCAGATGGCCTTTTTGACCCCGGACAAACAAAAGAATCTTTCTCTTTACTTCCACCAGTTGTCTCATCAGTCCAGGCTGACTGCAAGGACAGTCCTTCAAGCCTTGGGGTTCATGGCATCTTGTATTCTGGTACTTCCCAATGCCAAACTGCATATGAGGAAGCTACAATGGTATCTCAAGAATGTATGGACACAGCACTGCCAAGATTTGGACACTGTCATTCAAATAATACCTTGCATTCAAAAGGAATTTTTGTGGTGGGCTCAGGAATGTCACCTAAACAAGGGACTCTCTGTGACCCGCCAGAGGCGAGTCAGATTTTAACGACAGATGCCTCAGACAAAGCTTGGGGAGCTCATCTAAATGGAAAATGGATACAAAACACGTGGCCTGCCAGACTTCAACATCTACATATCAACTTGAAGGAGATGTTAGCAGTCCAATTTGCATTGATAGCTTTCAAGGATTTACTTCTTCCAGGGCAGGTGTTGATTCAAACAGACAACACAACTGTCATGTGGTACATCAACAAGCAAGGGGAACATTCTTATCCTCTATGCAGACAAGCAATGATTTTGTGGGAGACTGCTCTCAGTTTACAGCTAAATCTTCAGGCAAGGTTTCTGCCAGGAGCACAGAACTCCTTAGCAGATGTGTTGAGCAGACAAATTATGGATCCCCACGAGTGGAAATTGGATCCTCATGTATTCCAGAGGTTGACAGTGTTATGGGGAACTCCAGACATAGATCTGTTCGCTTCTCCACTAAATTACCAGCTGCCAAAGTTTTGCACAAAAGGTTTCATCCCTCAGCTTGGAAAGTGGATGCTCTCTCATTCAATTGGAGCAATCTTCACGTGTATGCCTTTCCACCTCTGCCTCTCCTCCCAAAGGTACTGCTGAAGGTCAGACAGGACAAGCCAAACATGATTTTAATAGCTCCAGATTGGCCTCGTCAGCACTGGTACCCATTACTGAGAAGTCTGGTACAGGAGCCTCCATGGCCTTTGCCTTCGATTCCTCACCTGCTGTCTCAGGAGAACGGTCATTTACTCAATGTCAAACTTCATTCTCTACATCTGACAGCCTGGCATATTCTGGTTTAAACCCTGGAGGGTCTCAGCTTCCACAACAAGTTTTGAATGTTATTTTGGAGGCCAGAAGGCCTAGTACAAGGAAAGTTTATGCAGATAAATGGAGGAGATTTTTAGTTTGGAGTACAGCAAAGGACTTTGATGTTTCTAAACCTAATTTAAGTGTGGCGCTTCAATACCTTACTGAGTTATTGGACAAAGGTTTGTCCTTCTCCTCTATAAAGGTTCATGCTGCAGCAATCTCTGCTCACTATGACTGTGACCCACCATTATTTTCTCAGCCTTTGTTTAAGCAATTCCTTAGAGGGGCAAAGAATATAAGACCCCCACGTAGAGCTCCTACTCCTGCTTGGGATCTCAATTTTGTGTTGGAGAAACTCACTCTACAACCTTTTGAGCCTGCAGCATCGGCAGAGTTGAAATATTTATCTTGGAAGACTGCTTTTTGTTGGCCATTACCTCTGCAGAAGTGTTTCTGAATTACAGGCCCTTTTGGCAGTTGATCCTTTCTTAATTTTCCACAAGGATAGGGTGTCTTTCGTACTAACCCTTCTTTTATGCCTAAAGTGGTTTCTAGTGTGGCTTTAAACCAAACTATTCATTTGCCTACTTTTTATGCAAACCCCAAAATAAAGGGGAAAAGATTTTGCACACTTTGGATATTCACAGACAGTTGCGATATTATTTGAGCAGAACTAAAGGGTTCAGGCAGTCTCAGCAGTTGTTTGTTTCTTTTGCTTTGGGTTCTCAGGGCAAACCTGTTTCAAAACAAACTATTTCTAAGTGGATTGGTTTTTGTATTGCTTTCTGTTATTCCCATCATGGTAAGGAGATTCCAGCTGGGATTAGGCCTCATTCCACTAGGGCTACTGCCACTTCTACAGCTTTTTAAGGGGTGGCTACTAAAGATATTTTGGAAGCAGCTACTTGGAGTTCAGTGCATACTTTCTCTAAGCATTACCACCTTCCACTTTACTCTAAATCTAGGGCTGGATTTGCAACTGCAATTTTATAAGGCATGTTGGCAGCTCCTAATGCTTTATAGTTTTGCCATCCTCACTTACCTCTGCTTTGGGATTCTACCCATATGTAAGGACTGCAGCAATGTGAGATGAAGAACATAGTACAGTTTTGTACCTACCATAAATGTAGATGTTCGAAGATCCACATTGCTGCAGTCCAATTTACCCTCCCTCCTTCCCCTCTGTTGTTGAAGGTGGTGGTGGGATTTGTGTTGTACATATTGTAAATATGGTTAGTGCACGGGTGGTTGGTTGGGTTTTGCTGGTTTTTGGCTTTGGCCTGTCTTGTTAGGGCCTTCTGACATCTGGGGCAAGAAAAGACTGAGGAAATGACGTCGGTCATGCGCTTTTGTACCCTGACGTCCTGATGTCAGTTTTAAGCGCCTTGACCGACGTCAGCCTAATACTTTGGTATTCGGGCCGACCGAGGACAGCGGACTACCCATATGTAAGGACTGCAGCAATGTGGATCTTCGAACTTCTACATTTATGGTAGGTACAAAACTGTACTTTTTGGTACAGTTGGAAGAGGTTATGCTGAAAAGATTCTTCTGGTGAGAGAACTGCTTGGGTATTAATGTACATAGTTTAGATTTTTGGGGGGGGGGGTATTTAGGAGCAAATGTCAGTCATAGGGCAAACTTTCAAAAGATAGAAATGAACTGTCTGTCTTTTATTGGTGTTTAGGCATTATTCTTTGTGAATGCAAGGTACTTCTTAAGACCATGGTCATTCCTGCTTCCAGGATATGCATAGTAAGATTTATCATATCTCCCTGCACATTCCCTCTTTGTGGCATGCCCCTGGCCTATCACCACTAGGATATAGTCATACTTGTTGGGTTTAAGGGTCCTTAGAGCCTTTATGAAGTCTTAGATGCTGGCTTCTGACAAGAAGCTTACTGCTCCGCTGTTGTTCAGTCTGATAAGTGTGAAGTAATTGTGTCTAACTGTAGAATGATTAATGATTAGACCATTTCTCTGAACAGAATCAGGCTTTGTCTACCTTGTGGGCAGAGGTTGGCTCTCTGAGGTGAGTTGTATGTAGTATCTATGTAATAGTGGTATGAATGAGTGGTATGTGGATAAGAGGAAACCTGGGTGCTGAAGGCTACAATTGCTTGAAGTGGACTGTAGAAGACTTAGAAAAGTTTTGTTGTCAGCCAACAGCATAAGATTGAGGTTTATTGATGTGCTGTGTCTGATTTTATGTGATGGGGGTATTGTACTTGCTTATAGATGTTTTTTTTTAGATTTGTATGTATTTCAAGTAAATAAATACATGTCTTGAAGGCAGTACTGTTGTGTAGCGTGAGTAAATGTAAGGCAGTTGCTACATTAATGTAGAACGCAAAGTGAGATAAGACTGACCATTGAAAGGGTAAAAGCAGTCTGTTGAGCCCCATACTGTTAGACACTGAGGGTCTGGGATGTCATACTATAGCAATTTAGGAAGAGTGGAGTTTGAAGGATTTGTTAAGGTTTGTATGAAAGGTGTGAGAAGACAGTATGATAAGAAGGGGTGAGTCTTTTAAGTTTCTGTCTGAAGGCAAATTAAGGACAATCCTCTGTAGTACTGTTTTTGCTTGAAGAAAGACTATCGTGCCTCCCTCCTGTGAGCACTGCCTGACTTTTAATAAAAATATATTTTTTCATTGGGCAAATAATATTTTGTTTCTTTTCTGAAGACAGGAAGTTCTTATTGTTGCTGCAGAAGGCATTCTCTTCCCCGGCAAGAAAACCTAGTCAGGCAGCCAAAAACATAAAGCATCACTGAAAAAGGACCACAGGCACAGAAAAGTAGGAGCAGTGAAAATGTTGATGTTTAAGGAAAGAGCAAGTAAATAGCGAAAGGCTTTAGTGACTATGCCAGTTCTGCAAGCGCTTGAAATCATTGAGGTGTTCCTAACCCCATAGCTTTCTGCATCTTAGACCCATCCAAAGGCAGTCAATGGAACTATATTCCTTATTTTTGCCCTTATTTCCAGCCAGACCTCTGTAGAGGTAGGTGAGACATTGAGGCTGCTTGCTAGTTCCCACTTACCCATGAAGGACATCAATCTTATGCAGATTTTTATCTGCTCAGCTTAACTAGTTCTCCAAACAGGTATGCCAACCATGTGTGTTTTAGAAGCTCTGGAGGGCCTATCCTTAGTATCATTTGTCAAGTTGATGCTTGGCCCATTTATATGATCCTCCAGGCATGGCATCACAAAGGTGGACATCTGAGGACTGTATGCACACCTTACTGGTTCTTGCTTCAAAGATTTGATGAAGGATATATTGTGTGACACAAAATTAGTTCTTAGGCAGTCCAGCCAGTTCAGTCATTGATTTCTTGTGTGTATTCTCCAGCCAAAGAAAGTGGATGTTCTCCCCTCAGATTCCTCAGACTTGGTCATGGATAAGGAATACGTGGCATATTTTTCACTGGTCTTCTCACCCTTTGGATATTGCCCACATGATAATGATAAGATGATTTTTGCCTGGCTGCCTTCTGGAAGATGTGTTCTTCAGACAAACTTTGAGTCTCACAGGGGAGCATTACAAGTGGATTTAAGGAGTTTTTTGAGTCTCCTAAGTGCCTAGGTCTCATGGTTGTAGGGGAGAATAGGCTGTCTGTCATCTGGTGCTCATGTATTCCATGCAATGAAGATACATTTGAGAATGTGTCCTTGTAACAAGATTCCCAGCCAATTGCCCCTAACAAACTAGATAGTTTTTGCAAGGTACATGACCTTTGAAAACTCATGCAAAACCTCAGTTTCTGACATGATGGTAGTATCTTTTAATACTTCTATGAGGGAAGGCATCATGCTTATTCAATAATGAGAACCAAGTTAGGGTGTTTGACTGTTTAGAAAAAAAAAATAATATAATATGTGCACCATAAGAATAATAAACCACCAAATGGTTATCCTGCAATCTTTGACAACTGTATTTTGTGTTTCTTGGTTTTGTTCAATTTATTTTAAAACTGCTTTCACTTGTGTTATGTGAGCCAGCAGTGCTCTGCAGTGTTTTTTTCCCACTTCTTGTCCACTGTTGTGCAGCTATGGAGGTGTTGTGTATAAGTTAGGGGTGGGTATACAGAGGGCTTCCCCTGCAGAATATAATAATTTTTTTGTTTATGTTGGATGTTCTTCATCTCACATTGCTGCAGTCCTTACACTTGGGGTAGTCCGCTGTCCTCGGTCGGCCCGAATATCAAAAATGAGGCTTTACCAGATATGCAGACTAACCCAGATGGTTTGTAAGGCCATTAAACTCAATATAATGCTGTCAATGCTAGCAACAGCAGGGCAACTACTTAAATGGGCATCCGTTAGCATACTTAGCTTAGAATTCAAAACGTCCCCTTGGTTAAGGGTTTATTTATGGCTCCCCCATCCACAAAGGTTTTTTTAAGAAACTGGAGAAGGTAAAAATGTGGAATCATTGAACCACCTTTTTACCCACCTATTTCAAGGTGCAGTAGAAGCTACATGTAGGTAATGGCTTTTTTATTGGAAACAGTCTGAGCTTGATCATTTCAGACAAAAGGCCTTTGAAAAAAAGCTGGCCTGGAAAAGTGGCAGTGGCCAGGGACAGGTAGCAAAGAGGAAGGCAGTTTTTCCCCTCCCCAGAGTAGGAATGGCTAGTACTGACTATTCTCACCCTGTCCATCCCCAGGCCCCTTCCTGTCTGCCTTCCATCGTGGGAAGGAGATTGCCTTACTTCAAAACAAACTGGTTCCTATTGACTTTGGACCAGTGGGTAAGATGGCTTAATTCTGCATGCCATGTAATATATTTTGTTTATTCCTTATGTTAAATAAATGCTTAATTTCTAATGTTTTACATAGTTAAGAAGCTATACAAAGTAGAATTCAGAGCCTTTTTGGGAATGCTTACTATCCATTCAGATCAAATAAAGTTAGCACAGCCAGTCTTGGTAAAACTTTCACAATGCAAAGCCATACAGAGGGTGGGTACTGTTTGGGAAACAAGGAAAAGACTTCTGTTCAAGACCTTATTACAAAAGGAGACTGTCTCCAGAAAACCCTGTCTGGACTTGTTCAGACCGAACAAAATTTTAAAGATATCCAAATTTGACTGTTTATCTTTCAGGTAATTTTCTCTGCCCCCCCCCCCCCCCCCAAAAAAAAAAAAAAAAAAAAAAAAAACTGGTCATCACAAGTGCATTGCAGGTCGACCTGGAGCTGAAAGATGTCTGCCTGCATATCTCGATCCATAAGAACTATAGACAGTTCTAACAGCTCAAGGCAGACATGGGCACTTTCAGTTCACCTCCTTACCATTTGATTTTTGTAGTGCACTCGTACTGTTAACCAGATACTTGGCACCAGTATTTGTCCAACTCAGGACCAAGGGATGACTGCTTGATTCAGACATAAATTTGGGTGGGTAGGCAATAGGCCTTGAAGTACATTATTTATTGCATGACCCACTTCAGATCTTGATTATACCCAAGTCAAACTGGACACTAGGAACCTTGAATAACTTCCTTGGGGCACATACTGGACATAGAGATATGCAAATAATTTCTGCCAAGAAAACCTTTCCTTTGGTGTTGTTTTCTGCAATATCCTAGAGAACACGCATGACAGCCAAAGCATTCCAGAGGGCTCTGGACTGTATCAGAATATTTTCTTATGTTACTCAAAAATAGATTCTACTTGAAGAAAATACAGTGTCACTTAAGGCATCTCTGGCAACAGCACCAAAATTTAGCATCATCACTGACACCCTCTAGAAACACAGCTCAGTTGGTTATCCCAGCAAATTTTTAACACCTTTTAACTTCACACAGTGACAAGGGGACACATGCAGTTATAAAAGAGAAAAAAGACATTACAGAGATGTTTCCCTTTTATGCAGTATTTATTTATGGTTTCATTCTTCACAATTATTCAGTTAAACATTAGATTGTTCAAGTTCTGTTTTCCCTGAAGTTTCACTCCTTCTGAACATTATTCCACATGTATTGTCTCACAGATTTCATTTCTTTCTTTCTTTGTAGTTTGCTCCTTCCATTTTCTAAAGATCCTACTTCCAGTCCTTTTATCTCCTTAACAACATTCAATATAATTTTGCTATGGCTGGTTTAGATTTTGACTTCCTCATTCTAGTAACTGCTTTTTTTGGAACCAGTAGTATTAAACTTTGTAAGGCCTTACTATATCAAGGCAATTCAGTTTCTATATCCCAGTTCCAGAGAATCATTTCCTTAGTTTGCTCCCCCAAAGTGCCATTTAGGGAATTTTTAAAATCTATCAACTCGTTCCATTCCCCAAAAATGTTATCCCAGGTACCTTTCTCTTTCCCATCACCCTCCAACAATTGCTGTCTACCTATGAAAAATTCTTGCGGTATAAAAATACCTATGTAAACACTTCCATGCAACAATCCTAAACCTTCTAGATTTTGTTGCATACAACTATTCTACCATTGTTCTTTTGTATATTGCCTTTCCATTCCCTTTTACCAGTCTTTTGTAACTTTTTCTGATTTTGTTCTTATAGTTATCATGTATTATTTTATGTACCCCACTACTTATCCCTTTATTAACTGCAGATTCTGTTCTAGACTCCACTATAAACTCAAACGGAGCTGGACATTGTGTGACCCCAGCAAATGTCGACTAACCCATGTATGCTCTGAGAGTCCCACATTGTATTAAAAATCTGGTCACAGATGCTTTTAACCTGTCCTTTGGAACTGCTGCATCCTACTTGAAAGTACAAAGAGTATGGAACACCTCCATGGTGAAAAGACACCAGCATAAAAAAAAATGGTTTTGGCTCTGCAAGCATTCAGATCAGTGGCACCCACTGTGAAGATAACAGACAAAACACAAGTATGTGGTACATAAATGGGGGGAAACACCCTGTTGTGTATCCACTGTGCAGGTTACCACTGATAGCTTAGGATCTGGCCTTCTAGTAAAAAAAACTTAATCTAACATGCATCTCGTCAGATCTGAACTGTTTGGTGGACAATCTCAACAGGCAGGTTTGTCAAAGCCTGCTGCAGAGATGGGGAGCCTTAGAGATAGTCATGTCTGTATCACAGGAGAATTAACAGCTGAAAAAATGATTTGCCTGATTCCCTTGCACGGGGATCACGTCAGTCGCCCTGCTAGATAGGGGTCCAGGAAGTAAATAGTGTGGGAAGAAATAGCCAGGGAATTGTTATGGCTAGGCTTGAATAGGCCCTAGGGCCGATAGCCTAGTACCAACCTATGAACCTATAAGGGAGTCTGATTAGATAATCCTTCACTATCTCCTAGGCAGGAATGCTGTATACCTTTGTATTCTTTTTTCCCTCATTTCAAGGTATTCTAAAAGGTAAAAGAAGAGAAATTGAGTTTCATTCTAATAGCACCTGTATAACCATGGTTCTGTTAGCTGGTCTAAATGAAGGACGACTGCTGCTTCTACCAGAATTGTGCTCTATCCTTAAACAAAAAACATCATTATTGTGCACGAGTGTAAAGAATCTAAAGCTACTATCATGGAAGCTATGGGCCTAATGTCCTTCAAGCTACACTTTTTAGTGACCTACAGTGTGTGTTACACAAGAGGATAATGAGCCAAGCACTAGAAAAATCTTCCTTTGCCTAGTGGAAAAGGTTACCCATTTGGTCTAGCTCTAAGGGCATTCCACCCACAGTGGCCATAGAACAGATAATCATGCAGTATGTCGCAGAGCTATTCCATGGTATGCTACCCATGTAAGTTATGTCTTGTGTTGTAGCCTACTTCTCTTTAGGCCTGCTCCACAGTGATGCAGTTCTTATGATGGGTTTTGCACCTCAGATGCTGAGGGAATCCTGGACCTTCTCACAGGCATTTCAACTTTGTGGTAGAACAGATGACTCTTGCTCCATTTTGAAGCCAGAAGATTAGTTTGGCCTTAAGTTCCCAACGTGGTGCCCATGTCCCAGAAGCTTCAAGGCCTTATCACTAAAGAACCCCGTATAATGCTTATTAAGGACAGATTACTCCTTTTTATAAGTAATCCTGTATTCATGCAAATGAATATATATTCAGTCAAGCCCTACAGTTATCTCTGTTCTTTTCCCAGCCCTGACAGTAGAGGATGGAAGAATGTTGCACTTGATGGATTTGCATGGGCAACTAAGATGCAACATAGAAAGAGCAAAGATCTCTAGGAGGTTTGACTTATCTTTGTATCCTTCATGTCTGGCAAATAGTATAAGCCTATGTTCAACCAAACCATATCAAAATGGCTGGTTAATTGTCTGTGTTTTACAGGTTCCCAAGTAAGTACTAGGCTAAATGTCCTTATGGACAATTTTAAGCCTAGCCAATTTTCTTTTTTGTGCTCAAATTAACTAATCCCATTTGGTTATGTATTAGCCTTACCCATCCCATGGTCTGTAATTCTATATTACCCCTAATGAGAATAACTGGGATCATACCATAGATAATGTGAGGGGACCCATGCATAGCATAAAGCAAAGGCGGAAACTCCTATGAACTATCAAACTACCGGCCAGTTACTATCTTGTCCCCCCTTTCCAAGCTTCTGGAGAAATGTATTCATACCCAGGTAATGCATTTCTTATCCTCACATAACCTCCTCTCCCCCACACAGCATGGTTTCCACCCAAACTATAGCACAACCACTGCTGTACTCTCCTTTACCAATCAGATTAACCATCTAAGAAATGACAACAAATACATCTCAGCCATATTCCTAGATCTATCAAAAGCATTTGATGTGGACTCCCATAACCTACTCTTAGACACTCTGTCAACCTTATCCTTTGCCCCCTCTACTACTTCATGGTTTAGAAGCTATCTCTCTGACAGAAAACAATCAGTTAAATGGCAAAGTACACTATCGCCTCTATTACCAACTACTATAGGCGTCCCACAAGGATCAATACTGGGTCCTCTACTATTAACCATTTTCACTAACAAACTACATACTTCCACCCTGCATGCATCACTTATACAGTACACAGATGACTCCACCCTAATTTGCTCAGCCCCATCCATAACCACTCTTCAAAAGCTTGCCCAAGAATCCTTCTGCTCTGTGGAACAATGGATTACCGATATCCAAGTCATTCTAAACCCCAACAAGACCAAATTACTCCTTTTTTCCCCCCACCAAATCCAAATCCACACCTCCTACCTTTATTATCACCTCCAAAAATGGGACCACAATCATCTCCTCCCCTCACACTAAGCTGCTCAGGGTTGAAATAGATAATCTAAACTTTAATGTCCATATCTCACAAACCATCACAAAGGTACATAAGAAACTAGGAACCCTATACAAACACAAACAGTTCCTGTTGGACTAGGCTAGAATCTCCTTAGCCCAAACCCAGCCCTTGTCTACCCTAATGTATGCATCACCAATCCTAATTCATGTCAGGAAAACAGACCTAAACAAACTAGAGTCATGTTACATTAAAAGTGCAAAATGTGCTAACAACTCCACTTTTAGAAGTGTTAGAAAAATATGTATTAATATGTGTGCATTAGTGCCTTTTTAGAAGCCCAAAAGGGTTAATACATTTATTCTGCTTTATACTGAACAAATCCATAATAATGGCAAATGCTTTCTGACCTTGTATTTTGTCAGCGCAGCTAAAATCTTGTTTATGTCTTAGGAAATGTACTGAGAAGCAGATGGTTTTCTGCTTGATTAGGAAAATAATGAATAGAACAATACTGCTTTCTATAATGTTATTAAACTTAGACAATTATCCCTGTCTGTGTTATGAGAACATACACAGCTGCAGGAAGGATAGATAAAGTGGAACAAAGACTGCTTGAAGAATATGAACTATAATCTGTGATTGCGTTGTGCTCGAATGAGTAGAGTACCTTGAAATGTAACACAGCACTGTAGAAATAATTGCAACTAGCTGCCGGTCTCCAAGGCCATGTTATTTTTCCAAAGTTTTCTCATGCATCTAGAAGTGTTATGTCGTATCAGCAGAAAATCATGAGCAACATCTGCTGTGAAAAACAATATTGTAAACTTGTGATTAACTACGTCAGCTTCAGTAGGTATTGTCTTGTAAGAATAGTATAAGAATGGCTTCACTTCCTGATTTTAGTTAGACAAACTCTGTATTTTTTCATGCATGTTTTTGTCTCCTTGCTGCAAGAATTAAAGTGCCTTAACCTGAACCTTACGTGTATTGGTCTTTGAAGTTTTTTCCTTTGACAAGAAGTCATCACTGTCTTGCCCTGAAGCAACTACAGTGGTTAGAACTTCCTCAGCTAAATAGCTATCACCAATTAGTCCTCACCTTCAACATAAGGATCCCTCAGAAAACCCCAGCCCTAAACCAACTTCTAAACCAATATTCTGCAAATCGCCCTCTACGCTCATCCAACAAAACCCTGCTCTGCATAACCAAAGCCAATAACACTGCAGGGAAAAGTCTGTTCTCCCACACCATTGCTAGGAAATGGAATAACCTCCCCAAAAGTATCTCCTCTACACCATCCATCTTACTTTTCAAGACATCACTAAAGTCACACCTCTTGCAATCATGGCTTTGTCCCTGTATCACATAAAATATTTTCTGCTCTCCTCCTAACTTGCCACACCTCATCTCCTCATTGCGTACCTCAGCTATTCTGTACTACTCAAATACTCCCCATCAGGAACTACTATCCTACAAACTATTTCTCACGCTATGACATATCTCCTGAGTAGCATTATTTTCCAGATTCCATTCCTTCATTTTTATACTTTGTACTACCAGTACAGAATTCAAAGTCTTGCTATCTATATACCAAGCTTGCTCAAATCAAACTAAGGTACAAAAAATCTCCTTGATTGTATATATGCCACTGTGTAGAAATTTTCTGTCATTCGTGGATTATGTGTTGTTATACTGTATTCCTTGCCTAGGCCCTGATCACAACATGCTTGGCTGTCGGTTTTGTGCAAGAGTTAACCAACGCACTATTAAGCGTTGGTATATTTTAGCATCATAGTATTTTGGAAACAGATTTTAACTACCCAGAAATGTCGTCGGTTAGTAATCCAATTACCGGAGTACATAAAAAATGCAAAGAAAAGGACAGAGAAAGGCAGTCGAGATCCAAAACCAACAACGAAGCTTCTCCTAAGCCAGTCACTGGTTCGCCGGTACTCGGTGAGACGCTTTCGCAGCCTCTGATACCAGCTACCTTCGAGTCGCAGGCCTCTACCGACACCCATGTGGAGTCCGGCATACCTCAAGAATACTCAAGGTATTGGACCAATGGATACATCTCCCTCTGATGGGTCTGGAGCCACTGGGTAGGCACTGGCTTCTGAGAGTGTATTCAGACCTCAACATTTGTATATCAAACCGACGAAAGCTGCAAAACCAAAGACAAAAGCAACTTCTAAAACTAAAAAAACAACGTATGAGCCACGTGCACTGGCATCTATGCCTAAAAAACAGATGATCAAAATGGCTGAAGACCTTATTACCATGATCAGGGGTACCCATCCCCCTCCTAATAAGAGGCCTAGGCAAGACACTGATTATGAATCTTCAGATCAGGTTTCTGTTTCTTCTGATTCCTCTTCTGATCAGGAATACCTCCCTATGAGGATTCTGATGCTGAGGAGTCTGTTCCATCTGCATCTCCTCCTGAGGATTATTCATTTGGAGAAACCTTGCATACTTTGAGGGAGCATTTTCACTGGGAGAGTCAAGACTTCTCAGAATCAAAAAAGAGGCTCAGAGATTTCCTTCTTCCTCAGCACAGGCCTTTAGCCATTCCCCCTGTTTTAGACATTGTGGATGATGTGTTTTTGGAGTCGAGCTTGACCCCTGACTCCTTACCTCCGGCTCCCAGTAAGCCTGACAGATATTACAGGGTCCCTGACTCACATAAATTTTTATTTAGAAACCCTGCTGCTGATCCTGAAACTATTTCACAGGGTCCAAAGGGAGTTAAGGCCTCAACAGCAAAAAATCCTACCCCCTCTGACAGGGATTCAAGGGCACTGGACAGGTGGGGGAAAAAGGTTTATACATCTGCAACTTTGGCAGTCAGGGCCTTAAACTGTCAATTTCATATACTTAAGTACCAACAACATGTTATAGGATTGCTGAAACAGAAAATTATGTTGATTTCAGAATGTGCAGAAAATAAAGACTTGCAGGAATTAGTGCATGCAGCTGAACAAGTTGGAAAGCATACTTTGCAATGTGGTTTTGATTCCTTAGAGGCCTCCTGCAGTGTTGCAGTTACTGGATCTGTGATTAGGAGGCATGCCTGGTTAAAGGAACATAATTTGCTTGATCATGTTAAAGCAAAATTGCTAGATGCACCTTTACAGCATGATTCTCTGTTTGGTATTAAGGCAGAAGAAGTTTTAAAGAAAATGGAAGATAAAGCTAAGTCTATGCAAACTGTTAAAGACTTCTTACAAGTGCAGGCACCAAGATTCAGTAGACACTGGCCTACAAAAAACTGATCCTTTCATGTGTCAGACAGAGCTCAAAGGGGCAAATCCAGAAGCCCTAAGGGTTCCAGATACCAGGCGCAAGATTCATACAGGTCCAAGCAATGGGACGCTTCCACCTCCAAATCTGGAGGAGATAAAGCGCAAACCTACAGAAAGAAATCCCAATTACTTCCCTCTGCCTACACCAAGCACTTATCTTTTGGGAGCACCCATAGGGGGAAAACTAGCACTTTTTGCTCAAAATTGGCAATTAATAACCCAGGACAAGTTCATAGGCTCATAGGTTAATACTAGGCTATCTGCCCTAGGGCATTTATAAGCCTAGCCAGAATGTGTTTGGCTTTCGCCACCCATTTAAAATTTATTTTGCTATGCCCTTTTTTCGAGGTTAGTATACTGTGCCTCTGTCTAACAGTGACACAGAAGTGATACCCGGGGTAAACCTACGATCTCCCATCCACTCATCAAGATTCCTCTTGAAGAGAGTCAATGAGGGACTCTGCCTAACCTGGACTGGGATTTTATTCCAGAGTGAAGGGAGCCTCTGGGTTATGAATCTGTCCCTCCAGCATGTCCTATTTATTTCAGTGCTGAGGTTCAAATCTCTCGAGCGCGCAGCTCGATGGGATTTGGATTTTCTGAGGTGCAGCATGTCCATTAATTCCGGGTTGGACATGGCTTTATACGTCAGGCACAGATCGCCTCTGAACAGGCGGTATGCCACTGAGTAGAGCTGGAGTTTCTTTAACCAGGCGGCATATGGCATCTGTTTGAGCCCTTTGATCCTCTTGGTGAGGTACTTTTGGGGTCTTTCCAGTTGCTGCAGGTGTCTGGTAAGGTACATCACAAAAGGGGCATTGTACTCAATTGTGGGCCTGATGAGGGATGAGTAAAGCGGCACGATGACCTCCCCTGATCTAGATGTGAATCCCATCATGATTAGGTGGGCTATATAAAATGTTTTTCTAACCACTTTGGCCACGTGGTTGTCAAATGAGAGATTGCTATCAACTTGGGTCCCCAGGTCCCTAATTACTTCTTCTGTACTTAATGGATTACCACCTATGTGGTAATTTGTGGGCACTTTGTTTTTGCCAAAGGGGATGACTATACACTTTTTGGCATTTAGCTTGAGGCCATGGCTCTGGCATCAATTGTCTGTTTCTATGAGGCCCTTTTGGAGGATGCATGTGTTGGCTGGAGAGTCGATTATGGCGCCCAGTTTGCAGTCATCTGCGAACTTGGTCAGCCACAGTCCTTCTGTGTTGGCCTGTACCTCCGAGAAATATATACCGAACAAGAGAGGTCCCAGGACTGAGCCTTGTGGGACACCACTTGTAACTGGTTTGGAGTCTGACATGGCTCCAGCAATTCTAACCATGTGGGTTCTGTCCTTGAGCCAGTTTGCAATCCATCTAGTGACATAGGGGTTTATATTTAAGCTGGTGAGCTTATCTATAATGCCCGAGTGGGGTATTGTATCAAAGGCTTTTGCGAGGTCCAGGTAGGCTGTGTGGACCACCTTCCCCTCGTCAATGGCCTTGGTGACTGTTTCAAAGAAATCAACCAGGTTTAAGAGGCAGGATCTGCCCTTAACAAAGCCGAACTGGGTAGGATCCAGTGTCTGTAGGTCCCCAATATCTTTATTTATGAAGTCCATGATGATCCTTTCCATAGCTTTGCAGACCAAGCTAGTCAGGCTTATGGGGCGATAGTTTCCAGGATCCGTTGAGGCACCACCTTTATGGAGAGGGACCACTGTTGCTGTTCGCCACTCTTTGGGCACATATCCTGTAGTAAGGCTGAGATTGAACAGTAGCTTTATTTTTGGGTTTAGCTCTTCTTGGAGTTCATGTAGGATGCAGCCCAGGATACCGTCTGGTCCCATTGATGCTGTGTTTTTTGCTTTGGAGAGGTCGGCTCTTACCTGAGCATCTGAGATGTCAGGGGGCAGCACTCTGCTGGGATAGATATTTGCCCTTTTGGTGGCAGAAGTTTGCGCTGAACCTGTCAGCTAGGATGTTGGCAATGTCTGTGGGTTCACTGTATTTTTTGTCATTTTGGACTAATTCTGAGCATATCTGGGAATTACCACCCAGGTTCCTAACATAACTAAAGAAAGCCTTGTGATTATCCTTAGTGTCATGTGCAATTTTTCTCTCGAAGCTGGCCTTAGACAATTTTATGAGTGCCCGTAGTTTTTTGCTAATACTGATCAGTGATGCCTTCCCTTTTTGGGATTTTGCTCTATCATTTAGTAGCTTCCTCCTTCTATTGTATAGTTTGTTTATGGCGGGGTCCACCAGACAGGACGTCTGCCTTTGGAGGATTGGGTCTTGGTTTTATTTGGGATCGCATGATCCATGCATTCCTGAAGGTGTTCGTAGAATGCGTTTATAAAGGATTCTGCAGTCTGGGCCGTATTTTCCACAGGCCCGGGGGCTTTGAAGGATTCCACCTCAGTTTTGAGGAGTGTGAAATTTGCTTTAGAGAAGTTTTTCACTGTGGTTTTCTGGGCAGGGGGTGGGGTCGGGATGTGAATATCCAGTGAGATTAGTTTATGGTCTGATCTTACCAGTGAGGGATACACTTCTGGTCTGGAGCATAGAGTCCCCATGTTGGTGATGATCAGGTCAAGTATGTTTTCCCCTCTTGTGGGAGTGGTACCAAGTTGTTCCATAGCATTGGAGTGTATAAATTCTAGGAACCTTTGGGCTAGGGTGTTGGAGCTAGAGTAATGCTCCCAGTCTAAGTTTGGGTAGTTGAAGTCGCCCAATATAATGGTGTTTGGAGAGACCTTCATATTTTCCAGTATTCTCAGGAAGGCCGAGTGGGGTTCCTGGGTTTGGAAGGGTGGTCTGTAGCAGGCTATAAACTGGAAGGCAGTTTTACCCACTGTTAGTTTTACATGGATAGTCTCTGATGCTTCGTGCTTTGCCACCAACCTGGAGGTGTGGGTATCTTTGATGAATATCGATACTCCCCCTCCTTTTGTGGTTCGGTCCAAGTTTTGGGGCCGAAAAGCATGGTATGAGGTATAACCTGGTAGTGCTGGGGTGCTCTCGGGAGCCCTGAACCAGGTTTCTGTTACTGCACAGATATCGATGTTCTCCATGCTAAGGAGAGTTTCGAGTGCGTGCATCTTGAGGTTTAGACTTCTGGCAATTGAGTAGCATTACTTTTAGTTTCTTATCCCTTGTGATACCTGTGGAGGTGGGTTTGTCTTTTGAGCCTTGCCTAAAAAAGGCACTATGGGGGTAGCAAGAGCCTTTGCCAATATCCGAAAGCCCAGGGGTGGCAGATGCAAGCCGTCCCTAACGAAGCATCGTGGCTTGTCGAACATATCATCCCAAGCTGACAGGCATTGGATCCCCTTTGAATGACACCAGTACTTATGCCAGTTGTTGAAATTGATCATCTTGTCTTCATATTGTGGCATCATTCTTGGTGAGGGTAAGATGCTACTCAAGGTCAGGGTCATACCGGCCTGGGCTACATGCTCAGAGAGTTCCTTTATGTCTCTTTTCATGTAGTCCAGGGAGGTACGTCTCAGGTCATTCACACCAGCATGGACAATGACTGAGTCATATTTGTACTTGCCTTGGAGTGACCTGAGTGCTTGTGTTATGTGGCGGATCCTAGCGCCCGACAGGCTGCTCACCGTGACCCTCTCCTTGTTCAGTCTGGTGAGCGGGACGTCAGTGTGCCTGATGATAGTCACCTATTACAAGTGTATCAGGTGTGTTGTTTAGTCTTAAAGGCTGTGACTGTTCGGCACACTGGCTTTGTGAGAGATGTGTTGCACGTGTTTTGTTTTGGGGTAGCGGTTGCTTGGGTGTTTGCTTTGGAGGTCTCTGCTGCTTAGGCAGATCTTTATTTAGAGCCTCTGACTATGTTTTTGTGTGATTATGTGTTTGGTTTGCTGTCGTGGTAGGTCTATGTGAGACTGGAATTGTAGTGAGTGTGGTTTCCTTCTCCTCCTGACTAGTTATGCCAGTACTGAGTTGAGAGAGCTTAGCCTCCACTTTGGCTATATGGTTGCATCTCTCCCATGTGTTGGAATTTGTTGGGAGGAGGAGAGGGTTGTCTGTGTACATGAGGCAGTTGTAACATTGCCTCAAGATTCCCAGATTCACCAGCTGGACCGGAGAGGAGATTGATAACTGACCTTTGGACATGCTAGAATAATATTGGGAATTCCTTAATAATTGAAAACAAGGGCCAGTGGGGAGTGAGGGTGTAGTGCTTTTAATTTTTAGTGCTGACTTATATAATTGCTTTAGTGAGCAAGTGCCAGGTAACTTAAATGCAATGTGTTACAGGCAACTTAAATGCACAAATGACAAACAGTAACTTTCTTTCAAGTGAAACAAGGAAATAAGTACAGTAAGCAATGCTTAGTGGGTACTAAACATCGTATCACAGGGATACAGATTTCATTTCCACACTCTGCCAATGGCAAATGGTTGGCCAGATCTGCCAAAAAATCAATGGGCAGAGGCACAGAAACAGGTTACGTCCCTCATGGATATGGGGGCCATTCAGACAGTACCAGAACAGGAAAAAGGACAAGGTTTTTACTCAAGACTGTTCTTGGTACCCAGAAAGGACAAGGCCTGGCGGCCAATACTGGATTTATCGATTTTGAACACATACCTGGACATTCCAAAATTCAAAATGCTGACTTTACAGCAGCTTCTGCCCATGCTAGGCAAGAATGCTTGGCTGGTGACTTTAGACCTAAAAGAGGCATACCTGCCTGTCCCAATAAGACAATCGTGCAGAAGATACCTCAGATTCAAGGCTGGCTTAATGCATTACTAGTTTTCTGCATTGCCCTTTGGCTTATCTACTGCACCCAGGGTCTTTACAAAGTGCCTGGCACCAGTAATTGCATTTTGCAGACAAAAAATTATACAAATATATCCTTACTTAGGTGACTGTCTCATTCAGGCAGAGAACAAGGACACTCTTATTCGACACTTGGCATTTGTGAAAAGGCTTCTGACATGCCTAGGTTACACAATAAACGAAAAGAAATCACAACTGGTACCCTCTCAAAAGATAACATTCCTGGGTGCAAGCTTGAATATAACTGCCCAGATGGCTTACCTCACGCCAGACAAACAAAGGCAACTGACTACTTACTTCAAACTGATGGCAGCCAAAACCCAGTTATCTTCAAGACAAATTCTGCAGGCTCTGGGCTTCATGGCATCCTGCATCTTACTGATTCCATATGCAAGACTGCATATGAGGAAATTTCAATGGTGCCTAAAATGTTTATGGAGTCAACATTCTCACAGTCTGGAAGCAATGATTCCTCTCATTCCCTGCCTACAACAGGAATTTCTATGGTGGGCAAAGGCATGTCACCAAAACAATGGATGGGCTTTCACCCTCCCCCCCGCCAGCCAAACCTTAACAACAGACACATCGGATTATGCCTGCGGGGCAGGAAGATGCATTCAGGGCATATGGACCCCAAAACAAATGCATCTACATATCAACCAGAAAGAGATGCTAGCTGTTCAAAATGCCCCAACAGCCTTCAAGGACTTACTTCATCCAGGACAACTACTGATAAAGACGGACAACACCACAGTCATGTGGTATATAAACAAGCAAGGGGGCACACACACGTACCCCCTTTGCAGATTAGCCATGGCACTGTGGGACACAGCTTTGACCTACCAAATACATATTCAAGCTCAATTCCTGCCAGGAAAACAAAATACACTGGCAGACGATTTAAGCAGAAACCTTATGGATCATCACGAGTGGAAACTAAATCCACAAGTCTTCAGCATGATAACAGAGAAATGGGGGATCCCAGACATAGATCTATTTGCCTCTCCTCAAAATTATCAGTTGAAAAGATTTTGCACAAGGACTTATCACAGACAAACATGGAAAGTGGACGCCCTATACTTCAGTTTACGCCTTTCCTCTTCTGCCTCTTCTCCCCAAGGTCCTCCTAAAAGTCAGACAAGAGAAACCAAAGATGATACTAATTGCCCCGGACTGGCCCCACCAGTAGTGGTACCCAATCCTAAGGAACTTGTCTCAATACCCAGCTTGGTCCTTACCTCAAAGACCTCAACTACTGTCCCAGAAAAACAATCATCCTGCACAATCAATTGCAGACACTGAACCTGGCAGCATGGCTGATCATGTAGTTATACAAACAACACCTCTCAGTAAAGCTGTGATGGATGTCATTTTGGAAGCCAGAAGGCCTAGTACTAGAAAATCTTATGCTGACAAATGGAAGAGATTCTGTGCTTGGAATCAAGCACAAGGAACTGATACAGCAGAACCAAATATTCCTCAGATATTACAATACTTAACTAAGATGCTTGACCAAAGGCCTATCTTTCTCATCAATTAAAATCCATGCCTCTGCCATTTCGGCTCATTACAATACAGAGCCACCAATTTTTTCTCATCCTTTACTAAAGCAGTATCTTAGAAGAGCCAAAAATTTAAGGCCACCTAGGAGATCAGCATTACCTGCATGGGGACCTCAATTGTGTCTTGGAAAAGCTCACCCTGCATCCATTTGAACCAGCTGCTACCGCTGATATAAAGTTCTTATCATGTAAAACAGCTCTGCTACTAGCAATTATTTCAGCAAGAAGAGTATTAGAGCTACAGAGCCCTCGTGGTTGTAGAGCCTTTTATCATATTTTACCCAGACAGGGTGTCTCTGAGTACAAATCCTACTTTTATGCCTAAGGTGGTTTCCAGTGTGGATCTTAACAAAACGATTCATCTGGGAACCTTTTATCCAAATCCGCAGAAAAGGGGGAGAGAATTCTGCATTCCTTGGACGTACACAGGCAGCTAAGATTCTACTTGAGCAGGACTAAAGCTCTAAGAAAAACTGAGCAATTACTAGTGTCATATGCTGCAGGATCAGAAGGAAAGGCTATTACGAAGCAGACAGTTTCAAAGTGAATAAGCCACTGCATCCATTTCTGCTACTTACACCATGGTAAACCTGTGCCTAAGGGCATTAGGTCTCATTCCACCAGAGCTGCAGCTACTTCAACAGCCTTTCTCAGGGTTGTACCAAGCAAAGACATTCTAAAGGCTGCTACTTGGAGTTCTGTTCACATCTTTAAAAAGCATTATCATTTGCCTCTCTACTCTAAGTCCAGGGCAGACTTTGCCACTGCAGTGCTGCAGGGCCTTATAGCCGCACCTAATGCTGTTTAGCTCCAGCCTCCCAACCATAGCTTTGGGATTCTACCCAAATGTAATGACTGTAACAGTGAAACACGAAGAACATAGTACAGTTGTGTACACTTACCATAAATGTAGATGTTCGAGTGTATTCACTGTTGCAGTCCAGGTTACCCTCCCGCCATCCCCCTGTCATTCTGGAGTCTATCTTTCCTTCTCTATCTTCTACAACCTATGTGGTGTATTTGCTTGTAGATGAAGGTAAAGTTTATATTGATGCATGTATATATATCCATATATATTTCTGCTACCTTTTTGGGGGCACTATACCCCTGATGACCTGATGTCATGGAAGAGAAGACAGCAACCGACGCAGGACCTAAGACTTTGGAATTCAGGACGACTGAGGGCAACCTGCCAGCAAATTTCCCAAATGTAATGACTGCAACAGGGAATACACTCGAACATCTACATTTATTATAAGTGTATACAACTGTACTTTATGGAGCTTTTCTCCCTGGGCCTCCACTGTAAATGGACCTTGTTCCAGTTGGACTTTCCCTGTAAACAAATGTACAATAAAATAAAAATAAATAAAAAATAAATAAATTTAGAAGCTGTCTCTGTCCATTAGTAGTATAGGATGGCAGTCGTGGGGTAAATTTTCTGTTTGCCATCCAGAGGTCCAGGTTGCACTTCAATGTGGATAGGGATGAACTTTATTGTATGTGGATTAGGAGTCTCTTCCAGAGCAGTGGTATCCTCTGCGAGATATACCTGTCTGTCCAAACCATTTTGTTAATATTGTAGAAGAGGTTTAGGTCCCTAGACAGAGTATTTCTGATGCCATTTGACTTACCGATGTGCAGTGTATCCATTAGTACTGGGTTGGGGGATGCCTTGTATGTTAGACACAGGTCACCTCTTAGCAATTTGTAGGAATACAGAGTGTAGTAACAGCACTTTAAGTTGGTTCATGTAGGACATGTTGTTTAGGTCTTGTATTCTTTTAGTAAGGTATCTCTATAGACATTCCAGTTGTTGCATGTTTCTGGACAGATGCTTGCCAAAGGGGGTATTATAATGATTGGCCTAATTAGGGTTGAGTAAAGGGGGCAGTGTCATCCCTAGATCTAGACACAGTCCCTTTGTTTATAAGCTGTAGAAGGACTTTATTACAACAGTGGACACATGTTGGTCAAAAGTTAGGTCATTGACCACATAAGTTCCCAAATCCCGACAACTTGGTCAACTCTTAGGGCATATTTTCAGGGTGGCAGCTCCCTGGGTAGATGACTTCCCAAAGGATACAGTAATTAATTTTTTGTCATTTAGTTTCAGTGCATGATTTTAGCACCATTTATTTATCTGAGAGAAACCTTCCTACAGGATAGTTAAGTTATTGGTGATTCAGTAACTGATCCTGGCTTGCTGTCACCTGCAAACTTAAGTCAGCCAGAGCCTTTTTGTATTGGCTTTCACTTCAGAAAAGTAGATGCCAAAAGGGAGAGGTCCCAGCACAGAACCCATGGGACTCTACTGGTGACTGGTCTTTTTATGGAGGTAACTTCCATATTTTGATTTCCTGTGTCCTTCTGTGAGCCAGTTGGTATTCCAGCAGGTGACATTGGAGTTTATTCCCATTTTATTTAGCTTTTCTACTTTGCCTGAGTGGGAATTGTGTCTAAAGCTTTGGCCAGATTGAGGTATGTGGTGTGTACTGTTTTGCCTTCATCCATTGCTTTGGTTGGTAAACATGACCTGTCCTTGACAAATCCAAACTGAGACAGGTCTGCTGTTTGGAGGTTCCCTGTGTCCTGCTTGATTAGTAACATAAGTCATTTCATGTTGCTCTTTGTTTTGGGAATCGTGGGAAGAATCTGGAGGAGTGAGAAAGAGCTGTCTACTCAATTCAGCAGCTATTTCCATTGCCTTCTATAAGAATGTTATCTCTCAAATTGCCAGTGAGGTAGACATTGCGACCACTATCTCCACATCTTGCAGACATTATCAGCCAGTCAGTCACTGCAGGAGCAAGGCAGGCTTTGCCATTGTTGTACTACAGAGCATGTTTTGATCACCACCATCACCCCACACCTTTTTGTGGTTTTTACCAAACTTTTTTTTTAGTTGTCTTTCCTTTTATAATGAGTAGTACTGCAGCAAGGGTTGTTACCATAGACATGGTGCAGTAGTGCAAATACACTAATTATTATTAGTAGATGTTTAAAGAGAAGTATCACTGCTGCATAATAAGCTCACTCCCTGCTTCTCCAAGGGAGCAGAAACATTGTTTTGGCCTAGGGTTCAAGAGGATGAAAAAATGAGACCTGAATTTGTCTTCTGGTTTCTCTTTTTGTGACCTTAAGCCTGTTTCTCTGTCTCACTGCATAGTATAAGTTAGCCTTTTAACAGTTGTGGGTCCTGATGGTGCCTTTAGGGTTCTAACCTTTTATTTAACCAAAGTCAAGGAAGTGAATTACTCAGGCATCTTCAGGGCTTTTTAGATTGAGGGCCACAAGGCCATCTCTGACCCCTTCCTAGGCATGGCATTGATGATTTACAAACCAAAAAGGAACTTAAAAGTGATGTGTGTTGCTCTTCATTTTATCTAAACACTGGACTGGAGTGACATTTTGACGAGGAGGAGGACCCACTCTAGGGACATCCATTAATCTGGAAATTCAGACATTGACTTGACAACTAATTCTCACATGTAATGAACACTGCCACAACAATGGTCATTTTAGGACATCTACTGCTATGGTTCATGTACGCACACAGCTGTAGTGTCTTGTGCTGTGGACCAAGCAACTCATTACTGCAACATGATACCCTGACTGAAATCACTGTTGCAGCATTCCTGACAAATGGGTCATCACCACTGACATTTGGCGGGGGTACCAAAGCTATACTTTTCCTAGTCATATGTTCGACGCATGACCTCAGCTCATATACTTTTGGGTGTAATGACAAATGTATGAGTGTGACTAGTCAGACTGCGTCACCACCAGCCTGAACGCAGGGTGTGCAGTCATCATACTGTTTGGTGTTTCATCGTTGGTACTTTTGCTTTGTTTGTTTCTTCCAGATAAGTGCCCGCACTGGGGAACCTTACCTTTTTACCATGCTTTTTATTGTTTGAAATTTGTAGATGTTAGCTAGGAGGGGCAAGTGCGGTAGGCAGATTCTGTACAATGACTTGCATACCAAGTTTCTCTTTTGTATGGGTCCAGAACATGATCACAAATCCTGCTCTGTCAGTCGTTTATTCCAAAAGCCCTTCGGTCTAGGCTGTCTAATCTTAACATCGTACTTGAGACTCAGTGTCTTAAACATCTTGTCCAGTCCAAGAAGTCTGACTCCGCAAACTCAGATGCCTCTCTTTTGTTAAAGAAAAAGCTTGAGGCCTCAAACAGATCTGTAGTCCAACTTTTGTTTCCAATTCTGATATATATGTATGTATGGAATATGTAGAGCTTCTGGTAGTAGAAATGCATTCTGTTTTGTACCATGTCAGTTACAGAAAATAACTTGAGTGTATAAAATTTGTGTCTGAGAGTGTTAGCTGATCTAATAGTACTTTAATTTTTGAGCATTCATTGGGATGCATTTTGTTAGCTAATATTTGTCAAGAAAGATCTCTCAATGGAGTTATTTGTTCATTTTTTTCTCATTTTTGTTTAGATTGTTTTACTGTGTGTCATCTGGGCTTGTTTTATTGTGTGTCAGTTGGGTCTTGTATTTGTAGGATTTTATCTGCACTGACCTTTTCCATCAGTGGTGGAAGAATTGTTCTATAGATTTCAACATATACTTGCTCGTTGTTTGATATGAGCTGCACTGTGTGAATTTTCACATCATCAAGGAGTACATTTTTTTTTTTACATAATTTTCATAATTTTATCAGATTCTACTTCACGGTTTGTTTTTGTGCTGTTATATTTGTTAAAGAGAAGCTTATTTGTCTGTCAGATTTTGCTTTGGTAATACATTTGAAGACTAGACTTCACAAAGCTTTTAGAACTGTAATAAAGATTGTCTGCAGCAGTTTATACTTTTCCAAAAGTTAACTAAGGGGGGCAGTCTGTGCACTTTGTCATTTGAAGTTTCTGCTAAAGGCAGCACTGATGTTTGTTTTGCTTTGAGGGAAAAAAAAAAGGTTTGGTGGCAGTGATTTATTCAGTTCTCCTGACCTCTTGTGGTTAGACAGAAAAGTGGTGTGCCACAGGTAAGGAGAGAATAACTTATTTTCGCTGTAACAGGCTCACAGCTGAATTTATTCACAGGCAAGAGTCAGTCATGTTGTAGGTGTTTCTTCTATTTTCTGTTGTGCTTTGTCACTCAATTTCATCTTTTTTTTTTTTTTTTTTTTTTTACATAACTGTATATACCTTATGAGGTACATATTCATGTGATCTTTATGTTCATGTATTTATCTACTGAATCAACCGTGTGTGTTTGTGGATATATGTATATGTGTGTCCACATGTATGTGTGTGTATATGTGTATGTATGTGTGTGCGTATATATATATATATATATATATATATATATATATATATATATATATATATATTATATACACACACACATATATTCATGTGTGAATGCCTGTGTGATATATGTGTATATAGACACACATACCCACACACAGTGCATGGTATACTGATTAGGCTAGCTGAGACGTTAGAACTGCTGTTTTGAGGTGTGCTATGGTACTGTGTTTACACCTTGCATTATAGTGAAAAATAATGGGTGTGTGTATGTTTTTTGATAAATTATGGTAGTAAAGCAGGTAATAACACAGTCCCTTACACTGCCCTTATGCTAAACCCTTCAGTGTAACTTGCTCAGAATGTCAAAAGATGGCACCAGATCCTTGTCCAGAGGTTCACTGATACCCATGCTTTTTGCTGAAGTCCCATTTATGTAGCAACATTACCAAATTCAAAGTCTAGCAATGTCTGCCAATAAATTTTAGTAATTATTGATAATGTTATCAGGTTTCCTGAGGCAGTACCCCTGTAGAAATCCCATTGCTAAGTCACTAACTACAGAACTAATGCTACACATTGACCAGGAAATCCCATTAATGTTCAGGTAATGCACAAGCTTTGCAGTGCTTCAAAGTACAACAGTTAAGAACTTGTACCACCCTTAGAGTGATGGATTAGTGTAGTGCTTTAGTAAAACTCTGGAGTCTGTGCTAAAGACCATAGAACACAGTGGTGGGAGCTGTTACCAAATACTTTCCTATCTCCTTTTGGCTGTAAGTGAAGTGCCCCAGGCCTCAACAGGATTTACCGAATTTGATTTGCTGTATGGGAGACATCACTGAGGCTTGCTAGAGAATCAAGGGTGACTTGGAAGGAGGACAAATCCCCACTTAAAAGTGTGAGAGCCCACTTTTCAAATTTGTATGATAGGTTAAAACATTATGCCAATAGTTAAGGACATATGCAGAGGGCAGTTTAAAAGAAGGGACAGAATAGAATGTTGGTATTAGTTGCCACTGGTAAAATAAGTTCCTACCAAGATGGCAAGGACTCTTTTTCAAGTAGTAGAGAAAGTGAACCAACTGAAGTGCAAAACAAGACTCTCTGGAAAGAGTAAACCAGAACAGGTTTAAGTCAAGAAAATGTATTAAAACCATGGAGGGAAGTGGAAGCTTCTGTATCCAGCTGAAAGATGCCACTAGTATGTTACCAGGAAATTCTGTTCAGCATGTTCAAGTAGTGGAAACATTGTCTAAAGTCCGGACCTAGAAGAAGAAGTAAGGTTTTCCTGAGTATTTCTTCTAAGCTACCTTGAAAAACATGTTTAATACAGTATCATTATGAAATTGTGCCTGGAAAAGGTAAACCTTAAAATATATAGGACACTAAGAGCTCAAAGAAAAGCCGTAGGTGAAGAAGTGAAGACAGTGCTTAAGCAAGGGTTATTGAGGAGTCCCAGAATACCAAAAGCTGAATGATATATCCAAGTTTGGCACATCCAGTGCCAAAAGTCGATGAATTCACAGACAGGCTAGCCGAAGTGAGGTTTTTGATCACAAAAGCTTTAACTAGTAGGTACTTGCAGAGCCTCTTCTTTTCCTGAGGCCAAAGAGAACACAACATTGTCCTCCCCTGAAGGTCTTTTATATTATATTGTCTTACTCTTTGGATTTTCTGGAACCACATGGCTCTACTTCTAAAACTTCATGTCATGTAATCAGCAGTGCATTTTGTTGATTATTTTTTTCAGAAGACTGGGAGTCACATTTGTCAAAAGTGCAAGCTGTAGTGGATACTTTAAGATAGGAAGGACATAAAAGTAAATTTTGTATAACAGGTGCCAGAGACTTAGGGTATGTAATTAGAAAAGGGTAAATTAGACCCCAGACAAAAATAGAAGCAATCAAAACTGTCATGTACTCTGCACTAAGTGACCATTGAAGGACTTGACAGACTACTGTTGAAAATCTGTGCTCACCTTGCTTCCATAGCCTGTACCCTGACCATTATTACAAAAGGTGAGGCACCAGTCCAGATAAGGTGGAATGTAACTGCAGATTAGGCTTTTAACCGTTCGAAAAAATCTTGGGTTCAAGGCCAGTTTTGTTCAGTCATAAATTTAGTAGACTTTTCATTTTCTACCGTGGTGCATTTCCTGTTGGGTTAGAATTTGTGATCCTTCAGGAAGTATATGGTGAGAAGCACCCAGTCTGCTATCTAGGTAGGAAGTTAAGTAAAGCTGAAATAAAATTCTCTGTCATAAATTGAGATCGTTTTACTGTTGGGTGGTTGGTTACTTATCTGCAGGAATACTTGTTAGGGCACAACTTTGCTCTGGTAATTGTCCTTGCACTCGTACAGTGGTTGTACAAATAGGATATAAATATCAAGTTGTGTAAGTGGGCCTTTTTACAGCTGTTCCATTTTTTCATGAGACAGGCGTGGTACTAGCTGAATGAAGGCATGTATGTTATCTCACTCACATAATCCATTCCATTCGGTATAGAATTGGGGGTTGTTCACCATTAGAGCATGGTTGTAGTAGCCTAAGTTGTATGGGATGTATCCTGTCAAGGATTGGATGTCTGGGCAGCATCTAAAGCTTTAGAGCACTTTTTCATGCACCTATATGACCGTTGGACCTTAAGGGTGAGCCTGTATCAGATCTTTCTTACCACTGAAGCAACCAGCAAGTCTTGTTTTCTTAGATCCCTATCAGAAGATCGGTCCCTATCAGAAGATCGAGTTTTCAGAAACTCGAAATTCACAAGGTCAGGACTACATGATTGAGTTTTTGAAAACCTGAAGATTTGGAATGGAGATCGCAATACAGTGCGGATTGGGAAATTTACCCTGTTCCTCACTGTAGTGTGATCATGGAATTGATATATATATATATATATCATTTGCAGGGGGGCTTGCCCCCCCCCCCGACCTGCAAAAAGTAAAAAAAAAAAAAGGTAGTTTTTTTTTTTTTTTAATGTTAGAATTTTCAGAAACTCAATTATATGGCTCCGACCATATGAATTTTGAGTTTCTGAAAACTAGATAATCTGGTAAGGAACAGTTTTCTGCTGCTACTTAGTAGATTTAGTGGTAGACTAGTTTCTTGTCAGGTGGGCAGTTAAGTAACTTGTTGGGGACTTTTTTGTAGTTTTTGTGAGAAAAGTGTTCTGTTTTTCTCTGAATTTACGTATAAGAGAAAGTGGAAGTATTCATGTGATCATCAGATTCCTTACAAAGTTTACTGCCCATCTTGCCCTTTTTGCTTAGAGGAAGAACATGACATTCAGGCCTATCTAGTTTGTAAATCTTTAACTCCTAAAACTGTAAGACGCAGACATTAATACTCTCTTGTTAAATTTAGAAAATCAAAATCTGAAGGCTTTAGAGTAATATACCGAGGATCTCTTACATTTTCAGCTCCTTTTTTTCTGGAAAGCTGTTTTGACTATTTTTCTCTTGCTATTACTTGCTTTGCTTGACATAATTCCTTTTTTTTTTTTTAATTTATTAAAAGTGGCTAGTGTACTGGATGGCTCTCCTTTATATTCACCAGTGTGCTATTCAATCATAATCATGAAGCCTACTGACCAAAAACAGAAGTCCCTTTTCCCTGTATGGTTTGATTTATGCAATATTGGTCCTTAAATGAAACTGTTTTATGCTAAGTTTATTGCATGCCTCTCTTGGTGCATTGATATTCATCATGTTGGAGCATATAAACACTTTTGAAGACTTGCAGTGCTGGACTGAAATGTTTGAAGCTTTTTTGGTTTATTTTGAGTGCAAGTGTGGGCATTGATGAGGTAGCAGCCTTTACCAAGGGGAAAATGCACTCCTGTTGCAGCTCAACCTTTGAGAAGATTTGATCTTGTGCTGGCTGTCCATAGTGTTATAACTAATGAGGAGTGTAACGGTCACATTTCTTTGTAAGAAAATTTTCCTGCTGCTGCCTGTACTCCACTGGCATTTGTTGGCTTTCTTAAACAAACTTTTTGGTTGTATGGTGTTTCTTATTTAGGTATGTTAAACCTTGACTTTGAAACGAGTTTCAGTGTGTCACATTATTTTGAGTGGGAGCAATGTAAAAGCATTTTATTACTGTTAGTCCAACCATAATTTAGAACTGTTCATGTGTGCTCTGGAACCATAATGAATAATTTCCATGACCTTTTAAGTATTTTTGCAGAAGTGCAGAGGTTTGATGACTTGCAGGCAGTAGGTAGTGGAAGATCAAACTCTCATTGCTTGTTTATTTACTTGGACAATTCCTGTCTTGATTTTTCTAGCCTACCATGGTGCTGCGGTAGCATTGTCGCCTCACAGTAAGACGCTGTCCGGTTCGATTCTCAGCTAGAGCGTCTTCTGCGTGGAGACATGCGTGAATGGGCGTACCTTCGTTGAAGGTTGTGCGTCAGGCCTGGCAAGCCGGTACGTAAAAATCAACTGCCAATCATTAGCAGACCAGAGTTCCGCTGTGGCGACCCCTAACCGGGAAAGGCCGAAAGACACAAACAAACCATGGCTGGAAACCAGAGTGGTTTCTGCTCTAATGCCTGTTGCTGTGAATCTGAATGGTGGTGTTTGTATATTAGTTAAGGAAAGGGTGTTTTGCAGGTATAGTATAGTACTGAATTGCACTAAGCTGTTGAATGGGATTAAGTTGAACTATTGCTGGGGGCGGGCGTAGGAGTAGATGATTGCATTATAGCCCCAAAAAGACTTTATTTTGATTGCAGCACCATCCCTGGAAAGATGATATTTTGAGAAAATCTGCATATCTGAGCTCTGTTTTGCAGCATTGTAATGTTTGCATAATTGCACACACTGAACAGTGAAAAAGTAGTCACAGAACAAGAACTAGGGTGACATCATGGTTAAGAATCCTACGTTACACTGTACCTTAGTTTCTTTCCACCTTTATTCTGAAGTTCTCAAGTGTTGTAGGTGGTGTTCTGTTGAGATTGTTTCTCTTTGTTTTGTTTTTTGTAACTATTGTAGTAGTGTTGTATGCAGTGTTATTACTTTACTCCAGTTCCAAAAAACTTAATTGGATAGAAGCAATTGTCCTGTTATTGTTTCTTCAGTAATGCATTTTCATATACTGGTTCATTTTTTTCTTGATTTTCAGAAGAAATATTTTGGATTTGATGTCCTTTCTGATTTGGCTACTTCTGTTTTTATTTGGGGTTAGTTTGTTTTATTTATTTACTGTTTGGGAATTAGATAGGTGGTCTGAAGACCATTTTCAGTAATAACCTGAAATTACAGAATCAAAAGCAAACAGCATAAATATTCAAGATGCATACATACAAAGTACAAAATAAATGCAAAACCAAATGTTTTTTCAAGAGGCTTGGAAGAAACATGCTTGTTCCAGATCCTTATGCCTGTTAAAGAGTATTGCATACAGAGAAATGCTGCAGAGAGAGAGTTAACATAAAACAAAGTGGTTTACAATATTTACAGTATATGCATAAAGTCCGTTTTGAATTTCACAAATTCAGTAAAGAAGCAAGACAACATTTAGGATAACAAACTGGGAAGAGCTATCATACTAGAGGTAGCGTATTGTTAGAATGTAGGATTTCACAGGGTGGTAGTATGCTGTTTGATAGGAAGTGGTGAGGTTAATCATTGTCCCTAAAGCATTTACACTCAGTTTCTTTGTGCAAGTGTTCAGAGAAGGCCTTTTTGAACACAGTGAGCGATTCCAGGCTCCTTAGTTCAGGTGAGAGTCTGCTACATATTACTGGGCATAGTTGGGAGAAGACACGTCATCCAGTAGCTGTTTTATATGGAGCCTTGCTTAATGTGGGATAGCTTTCTCCTAAGTACTTCTTGCGAGTAAACTTTGTGTGGGCAGTTTCTTTCTCAAAGGTATGCAATAACCACTGTTTAGTGTTTTGTGAATGGATACATAGGAGATAAGTTGACCTTTCAGTGATTGGAAGACATTTTAGACATTGTAGGAGGTTGTTACAATGCTGAGATCTGATGTTAGCAAGCAGGGTATATCTTCAAAAATATATTTTTTATGATGTGAACTATTTGGGAATATTGTGCTGAGTAAAAAGTAATCATAGGAGGACTGAAATGCCAGTTTAGGTAGAGGAACATTTTTGGCTAGAGAAAGCAGGATGAAAGGTTAATTTGAGGTAATACTATGGTCATTATTTTGTCTGTATGATTTGAAAAAGATAGAGAAGGACTAAAGTTAAATCCTAGGTGTTTGTATTCAGAAATGAGGGAATGATGCCATTGTGGTTATTATATGTTATGTTTATGAGACTTAGAGGAGGGGATTTTTGAGGGGTTGTAAATAGGATAGTGTTAGGTTTTCTTTGGTTAGTTAGAGGGTGATTACAATCACCCTAGTTGCATAGCTTAGAGAAAGGCTATTGTAATTTTTTTCTGGAGATCAGAGGGACATTTGCTGGTTTGTGATAGAAGGATGTCACCTCCAAGCTGTATGGCAATAAGGAATGGGGAGAGCATTTATACGATTATTAGTAAATAATGAAAACAGAATGAGACCCAGAACTGAGCCTTATGGCACTCTGGTGTTTACTGTGCCAAGGAATGGTAAGGGATTTCTGTAGGTAACCTTGGAACTACTCGATAGTGTTGTGACTAAAATTAAGTCTGTTCAGTGCCATAAGAAGAAAATTGCGGTTAACTAAACTATTTGAATGCCCTGTTTATGTCCACAAATATCCTGGTAGTGACCAGACCATCATTATTGTTACAAAAAATGGAGTCAGTTCCAGTAAATAAGGCAGTGGGTAGTACTGAAGGCATTTCTAAAACCATGTTGTTCGTCTGATGTCAAGGCGTAGTTGTTGATGTTTCATTACTTGTTTGTGCAACATTTTTAAAAATGTTTTTGCAAGTGGGCAAAGAGCAGAGATAGGTATAAAGTTCTTGATAGTTTTGGGAGAGGGTATTTAAGCAGGGGAATTATGCTGTGATGTTTTAAAGCTGGAGGTATTATTCCTTTTGGCAGGGAGAGATTATATATGCAGGTTAAGGGTTTGGCAATTTTAACTGCAGCTCTTTTTAGGAAGGTGTGATGTAAGTGTATGACTTTGGAGGAGAATGTTTCAGGAGTGTTGCGGTTTCTTTTACTGAGATGTGTCTAAAATTAAATATTGCTGCAAATTCAACTCATGGGTATATTGTTGGTTGAGAGAAGTTTGGAGGGTTGAAAATACAGTGATGTTTTTGTACTCTTTTAGAAGGAGAGAAATGTTATATTTTAAAATTGTGAGGAGGTGTGAGGGCTGCTAGCCCAGCTTGCTAGAATTTTGTACATAATTCTATGTCACTTAGGAATAGTAATAGGATTTGTATGCTTGTCTTACAAATGTAAGAAAACTATATATTATGTGTATATTAAACCGTACTGGAAAAGAACAGAGTTAACTTGCAAACTCTTAAGAAAATAAGTGAATTGTTTACGATGGTGTTTATCTCAGCTAGGAGACAATGTCTGCTGCTAGAAATTCTTTCTGTTGTCTGGAAACAGAAATAATTACAGGTTTCAAAGGTAAAAGTGTGTAACTGTTTTACAACTTCCAGTTCCAGGAAAGCTTCTAAGAGGTGAGTATTTTTGACACAGAGGTGCTAAATTTTAAGTTTCTGTTAGCCTAGAAACTAAAGGCAGAAGTATCAAAGGATGATGTAATCTGAGATAACCCAGCAGAAATGTTTAATAATAATTTAAGAAATATCTCAGAGAGCGAGTCTTTGCATTTTGTATTTGTCTTTGGATCTGACAGCATCCTCTCATCAGCACTTGTATGGCTCTTTAAATAAGACTTGGATTACAGTGATTTCTCTTACAGATAGATAGGAACTTAGTAAGATTAGTTTAGATGTTTTCTGTACTTGTATGAGACTGTCCTGCAATATTTTAAAATATTTCCTATGATTCTGAACTCAGCTGTCACTGTATTGAGTATTGTCTTGTTCTTTTATTATTAAATATATTTAAACTTTTTAATTGTGGCTGGTTTGTTTAGAGATATTTAAGCTCTTAGATTGCTTGCATACGCATTTGGTGACACAGAATAGGCCACTCTTAAATAGCCTTAAAAGTCTTGGACATACTTACCATTTGGATAATAGTAACAGTAAACAGTAGAATTGGTCAGCCTTTGGGAATGGCCTTATAGTAGCTGATAAGAGTGGTTGGTGGCAGCTGGTACTACCTTATAGTCTGGGCAGAAGAGGGCATAGCTAGTGAACCTGTGCCAGCCTTCCCCAGGAGTATCTATGTGTTTGTATATAAATCAAGTCTCAAAGTGTGCGTGTGTGTGTGTGTGTGTGTGTCAATTACTTGGGCAGGGACACAAAGTACTGGTTGGACAGAGAGGGTGCTAGAGGTTTTGGCTTGACCACTCGGCTGAGATCTTAACCCTATAGCTGTGCCAGTGGGGAGTCTTATTGGGGATCTGGATAAAGAGAGGGAAACCAGCCCCAGACTGACTGTGATCTCTGTGTGGTCTTAAGGGAAATTGTACTTTACTGTGTGCGTACTTGTCATCCTCCCAATGTGCTCATCCCTCACTGGTGCTAGTGGTGAGGATTGAGGTGCCTTGATTACTGGGCCAGCGCAGGGATGTCACAGGAGGCATTTACATTTTGTTCTCCTGCTAATTCCTTTATTTTTTTCAAAAATTGATGTTAAGTTGTCAATCTCGCCTTCATTCTTGCTGGATGGGTTCGGAGCCGATCCTCGGCTCCGACTCGGCACTTGCTTTAGCTCGAGAACTCCTTTTACCAGCTCGAGGCAACCCTATATCCCATGATGCAAGGCGGAACTACCTCAGATCTCGTTTGCCGCTTAGCGAAAGAGGTCTCCTTTGCCAGCTGAGGTAAGTTTTTTCTTGTAAAAGAAGAAAAAGTTTAGTTAGGGGTTTATTTTTTCCCTTAGTGTTAGTTTAGCCTGTACTTGGTTACAGCCCACCCTATTCCCTTCCTTTTAAACTTTTATAAATAGTTTTCTGTTTAAAGTTTTAGTCAGGCCTAGTTCCCCAAGTTATTCCCTTCCTGTGTGCCTGTGAAGGAATTAATTGGTGTGTTTGTGGGGACTGTTTGTGTTTCCCTTCTAGGATGTCAAAAGAAGGCAAGGTCTCAGGCTTCAAGAAGTGTGACCAGTGCTGTCAGAAAATGTCTCTGACAGACGGTCACACTTCTTGTGTTTATTGCCTGGGGCCTTTGCACCTGCAGGACTCCTGTGCGTTGTGCCATGCTTTTAGCCAGAGAGTCCTGCAGGAAAGGAGGAACAAATTAATCCTCTGAGGTTTACTTAAACCTGAAGGTTCTCCTCCTAAGTCAGGGGCAGGAAAACCTCTTAAGCCACCGAAGGTTCAGGCTACAGTGTCCAAGCCTCCTCCGGTGGCTCCGCTCCATCGAGCCGATATCGGCCCGCTGGAGTCGATACTTCTTCTGTTAGAGTAGTGGGTTCAGTGCCGACCGCCCGATACCCTGACTACTGTGGCCTTGTCGGCTCGGCTGGAGCCGACACTTTATCAGCATCGGAGCCGAGATATCCTCGGCTCCATCTGGGGTTCAAGGGACTTCGCCCGATGGCTTCGACCCGTAAGAGATCCCGGTCCCCTTCTATACTAAGTATTCACTCGGCCCGGGTCTCCTCTTTGTCGGAGCGGAGCCATCGGAGCCGATCTTCGAGATCTTCCAGGCTGTCTGACCACGATTTGGAGAGGGTGGTAAGCAGACTGTTGAAGTCTCAGGCACTGGCCCAAATGCTCCATAGCCCGCCTCAACAGACTTCGCTATAGCCCCGATTCTTGAGATTCCTCCTCCGACTCCACACCAGAGTTCGGAGCCGGAGCTTCTTGGGACAGCGACTGTTTCGATGCCGGAGCCGATACATCCTTCGGCTCCGCTGCCTTCGGCCCGATCTCCTCCTTGAGACCTTCCTTGGAGGGATCCGTCGCCGGGTTTCCACTGTCGGCCCGAGGGGCTAGTGGCATCGGACCTTGTCCGACCCGCTCTCCCTCTCGGGCTTCGCTTTGGTAAGCTCGGCGCCGACATCGCCTCGAGCCTTCTCTCCTTGGAGCCGACCATTCCCGTTTCTTCGAGCGGGTGTGTTCCGGTCTCCCGGGGAGAGGAGCCTTTGAGGTGATGAGGAGTGTCCTGGCCTCTGAGCCTGGTCAACGGTCTATCCCTCTAGCTCCTCCCTCATCAGTGCCTGCAGATGCCTCTTGCCAGCCTCTTGCTCTCAGGCCCAGGGATCCATCGCCCCAGGTTTCCCCACTGGGAATTTCCTCCTCTTCCGAGGTTTCTCCTGATCCTGCAGGGGAACCCCTCGGAAGAGGACGGTAAGAGGAAACACACAGACTCCCCTGAGTCTACTACATCTGATACCGACTTAGATGAGTCGGAGGGTTCCCCACGGTCCCCTCTGAGGATGTCTCCTTTTCAGACATCCTTGAGCTCCTCAAACAGAGGGGAATTGGCCTCCATTGACCCCTCCGAGGATGAGTCGGTATACCTGGAGGCTTTTGGATCCCGACCTCCACCTCCTGGGTGTCTCCGCCTTCGACCCACTCATGCAGGTAGTGGCTCGGAAGGCGTGGGCGGCTCCAGATTCTGTGGAACCTGTCCCCAGGAGACCATCCAAGTTCATCACGGCCCCTTCGGATAAACAGTTCTTGTCCAAAGGTGTCTCTGTGGATGCTATGGTGGTGGCGGCCACTAAGAAGGAACTGGCGGATCCTTCAGTGCCTGTCCATCCTCCTAATAAGGATTCTAGGACCATGGACAGGTATGGAAAGCGGATGTTTTCTTCAGCGACCTTTGCTATGCTCGCTGAATTACCTTTGTCACTTCACCAGGCTTCAACGAGATATTCTCAAGGAACTGGGAGAAGTTGTCCAGGATCCTTCTGCTGCTGGGGCTCAGGAAAAGATTGCCTCACAGCTTGCTATCCTGAATTCCATATCTAACTCCTCTATGCGGCTCATATCTTATGCAGCCGATGGAGCGAGCAGGGCCGCAGGCACAGGGGTTGCTCTTAGACGCCAAGCCTGGATGCGGCTGTGTAATTTTGCGGACCCCTTTAAGGCGTCCTTCACCAACACCCTCTTTGACGGTTCGGCTTTGTTCGGGCCTCAGGTGAAGGATACTTTGACCAGATGTGAGCAGGACGGTAAAACTCTTTCTGCCGTTGGAGTCCAGTTTTCCACTCCTTCTAGACCATACCCCAAGGGTCAGAAAGGGGGGAAGATGTGGTTCCGTAAAGCCCAAGGAGCTACACCGGACACACATGGTCAGTTTACCCCCAGAGGCAGAGGGGGTAACAATAATAGACGCCGCCCTAGAGGCAGGGGGGGTCCTCAGAACCAGGGCAACAGGGAGTCTCTTCCTGAGAAGCCCTTTCAGCATCCCTGAGGTGTTGCCCGACTGTCCACCCTTGGAGGCAGTCGGGGGAAGAATTTCGCTGTACCCAGTAGCCTGGCAATCCCTATCCCAAGAGAAGTGGGTACAGTCGATCATATCCGAGGGTTACAAAATTCCCTTCGAAGGTTTCCGACTCTACAATCCCTTCCAGACATCTCACCCGGTCAAAGGGATTTGGCAAGACAGGAAGTTTCAAAACTCCTGGAAAAAGAGCCATCCAGACAGTGCCGGCAGACCAAGTAGGATCCGCTTCTACTCAAGATTCTTTTGGTCCCCAAAAGGACGGGAGATTGGAGACCAATACTAGACCTAAGCAGACTAAACAAGTCTGTCAAAAGGCAAGATTCCGGATGGTCACGCTGCAATCCATTCTGCCCTTTCTGGGCAAGGACAACTGGATGTGCTCTATAGACCTTCAAGATGCGTACTATCACATAAAGATTCACAGACGCCCAGAAGGTTTCTCCGCTCGGCTGGGAGCCAGTCATTACCAATTCAGAGCACTGCCCTTTGGCCTCACTTCAGCCCCCAGAGTGTTCACCAAATGCATGGCAGTGGTCACAGCTCACCTGAGACGCCGAGGATTCCAGGTGTTTCCTTATTTGGACGACTGGCTCCTCTCCGCCACCTCCGAGCATCAGCTTCTTCGGTCCAGAGACTACACCCTACAGCTTTGCAAGAGACTAGGAATTTCGTAAATTTCAAAAATCCTCTCTGCTGCCTTGCCAATCTATCACCTTTATAGGCGCAGAGTTAAATATCACAAAATGTTAGCCAGGCTAACAGATCAAAGGATTCTGGACATCCAGAAATTTGTTCAGCTTCTGTTACTAAGCAACAAGATCAAAGCCAGGTTGGTCTTGAAAGTTCTAGGCCTAATGGCTGCGGCCATTGTTCTTCTTCCACTGGCTCGCTTCCACATGCGTCTCCTGCAGTGGATGTTATTCACGCAGTGGTCGTACCACGATCTGCCCATGAGACACGAAATCTTGGTAACACAGTCGCAGGGCTCATCTACGATGGTGGATATCTTCCCCTCTTCTTCATCAGGGCCGACCCTTTGTCCCCCTCCTCCAGTTGCCACAGTCACCACGGATGCCTCCCTGATCGGGTGGGGGGCATTATCAGGGCAGGATGGTCCACGGACGTGGCAACCCATAGAATACCACCTGCACATAAATGTCCTGGAGATGGGAGCACTGCTTTTGACGCTGCAAGCCCTCGACGACTTTCTTCCCACGGCGACTATTGCAGTACAGACGGACAACATGTCCGTGGTCTGGTACATCAACAAACAGGGCGGAACCAGGTCCTATCCCTTATGTCGAGAAGCTCTCAGACTTTGGCAATGGGCGATCTCTTCTCAACGGTTTCTGATAGCAACGCACATCCCCGGCAGGTCCAACCTATTGGCGGACAGGCTAAGCAGATCTATTCTGATGCCTCACGAGTGGTCTCTCAATCAATCTGTAGTGGATCAGATTTTTCTGAAGTGGGGCACCCTTGTTGCGATCTTTTCGCTACCCCTCAAAACAGCAAGTGCCCAGATTACTTCACACTTTTTCCCTTCCAGGCCAACCATTGCGAGACTCTCTAACCCAGGATTGGCCTCGGGAACTTCTTTATGCTTTTCCTCCCTTTCCATTGATTCCACAAGTAATTCTGAATACCACCGCTTTGAGAGCCAAATTGATCCTCATTGCTCCATATTGGCCTCGACAAATTTGGTTTCCGTCTCTACATCATCATCTTCTGGTGCAGCCCTGGCATCTGGACCCAGTTCCGGTTCTTTTGATCCACCAGTCGGGTCAGCAGCACCGGGCCATTCATTCTCTCAACCTCACTGCTTGGTTGCTCCACTTCCTTCCCTAGCCAGGCTACCAATGATTTCTGACTCAGTCAGAGACATTTTAGTGTCTTCTTTAAAGTCGTCCACTAGAACTATTTATGCTAGCAAGTGGCGACGTTTTTCGATTTGGGCAAACGCCAGAAATATTGATCCTTTTACCGCTCCTGTACATTCTGTTTTGGATTTCCTGGCGGAGGTTTTTCATTCAGGATCTTCGTCATCTACAGTCAAAGTTCAACTGGCTGCAATTTCCAAGTATCATGTTGGCTTGCATGACAATAACATCATGTCTCATAGGTTATGCAAGGCCTTTTTAAGAGGAGTTTTTCTCCTAAAACCGCCTGTGAAACATCCTCCTCCGCAATGGGATCTAAACTTAATGTTGGCATCCCTAATTCTACCTCCTTCGAACCGCCTGCTACGTGTTCTTTAAAGTTATTGACGTGGAAAACTATATTTTTGCTGGCTGTTACTTCTGCAAGAAGAGTTTCTGAGATTCAGGCCCTCTGTATTCGTTCTCCTTATCTGGTTTTTCATAAGGATAGGGTTTCGCTTAGAACTAACCCTTCCTTTCTTCCCAAGGTTGTATCTCAAACCAATATTAACCAATCTATTGATCTACCAGTTTTCTTTCCTAACTATTCTGACAGAGCTGAACAGAAGCTGCATTTTTTTGGATGTTCATCGTCAGCTCAGGTACTACTTGCATAGGACTAAACAAATTAGAAAATCAGACCAATTGTTTGTCTCCTATGCAGAAAACAGGTTAGGTCTTCCAGTTTCTAAAGTGACCTTATCTGGATGGTTGACTTCCACCATTTCCTATGTGTACTCTCTAAGGGGCAAACAACTATCTTCTAAGCCAAAAGCACATTCGACCAGGAGTCTATCCACTTCGTAGCCTTTCAGGATAGACTTCCCATTGACACTATTTGTGCAGCAGCTACTTGGGCCACGCCTCATACCTTTGTGTCTCATTACAAGTTGGATTTGGCCTCCAGAGATAGGGCCAGTTTTGGTTCCACAGTTCTCAAGAGTCTGTTCCATTGAGCCACCCGGGATACAGGTGCTAGGACGCGGTCCCATCCAGCAAGAATGAAGGCGAGATTGACAACTTAACATTTAGAAGTTATGTACCTACCATAACGTTCCATGTTAGTTGTCTTCTCTCGCCTTCTTTCTTGCGCCCCTCCCTCCTTCCCCCTGGCCTGGACAGATCTTGGAGAGTTCCTATTAGATTGCTTCCTCTGGAGCATTATTATGAGGACTTCTTTTAGGAACCATGGTTCCTAATTATATTAGGATAGTCTTTAGCAGGGTCAGTTAGCTGCCAAACGAGATCTGAGGTAGTTCCGCCTTGCATCATGGGATATAGGGTTGCCTCGAGCTGGTAAAAGGAGTTCTCGAGCCAAAGCAAGTGCCGAGTCGGAGCCGAGGATCGGCTCCGAACCCATCCAGCAAGAAAGAAGGCGAGAGAAGACAACTAACATGGAACGTTATGGTAGGTACATAACTTCTAATTTTGGATTACTGATAGCATCAATGTTTCTTAAATGTATGGATTTGGCCAAATTAGTTGCTAATCTGGTTTGTTTTCTTAGTATTTCTTAAGAATTTTAGATTATTTTCCATTGTGTTTCCAGGCCAACCATGCCGCATCCTACTGTTTCATGAGGGCTTTAACATGACTAATGGCATTTTTGACCCCTCTGTTTCCTGCATGAACAGGGGGAAGAGTGTGCCTTGTATGGCGGTAAGAGTGTTGGTAAAGTAAGCCAGTGCATGTGCATTTGTTGGGTTGTTTGAGATGTAAATGGGGAGGGGGGGCAATCATTGCTTTGCAAAACATGGTCTAAAACAGGAAGCATGTTGTTTGGGAATGATCAATGTATTATAATTTCGGGGAGGATTTTTGTCTTTTTAAAAGACCAGTCAGAGAGAACAAGGCAGCTGATCGCTTAGACAGTTAGGAAGAATAGAGATGCTGGAGCAGTGGTATCCGATATTTGTAATAATGAGAACTAGAGTAGTGTGGTTTCCTTACAGCTGGTTTGGTCTGAGAGGATTGTTTACTAGTTGTTCAAGGTTATTTAGTGATAGGAATTTTTGAGCTGGATAGATTTTGCACCTCTTGAATTTACATTTAAGTTTCCTAATATAGTAATATTGTTAGGGAAGCCCTTTGGGAAGACACTGCATCATTTATTTTTACAGAGGAGGGTGAATGAATATATATTATAGAAACAGGTGTGTATGGTTTCTTATAGTGAGGTTAGCTGTTATACAGTTAGGACTCTGTTGTTACTATTTTGAGAATTGGATAAATTAAAAATGTCTAGTAAAGAGTTTTTGGTAAGAAGCATGATGCCCCCTCCTGATCTTGTACCAGGTCTATTATGATAGAGGATGTTATAGTTAGATTGCATCAAGGGGCAGGGCATTATATTCTTTAAGACAGTTTTCAGTGGAAATTCAGACTTCCAGCATGGCTCATTTATTTTTAATACTGCTGGTGTTAATGCATGCAATTCTTTTTTTGTTTGTAATGCTGGGATTGTTAGGAATTTGATGTAGTGGTTGCAGTAGTAGTTGTAATATAACTGCAAGTTGCTGTGGTTGTGGAAAAGTTGCAGTCTGCATTGTGTGGATTTGCTAGAAAAAGTAGGTCAGGGTTTGAGTGTATGTCACTTGATTCAAGATGTTTGTGTCTTAGATAGCACTGGCATTTCTTGCTCTACTTTCTGAATTGCTTGATGGGGTTGGAGGATTGTAGCAAATGAAGTTGTGTTAAGTGTAGATTCATTGATTCATAGGTACCAATCTTCTTGTATGCACAAGAATACTGTCACCTCCAACCAGTGGGTGTATGTAATTGCAACCAATAAATACAGATCATCAACTAGGGTTCCTGCACACAATAATTTTCACCAAAACTTAACACTTTCATCTGTTTATTGCTTCAGACTTTTTCAGAAAATTTTAAGGTACATCAACTTGCATGCACCTTTTATAAAATACCTAAAGATGTCACATGATCAGTATTTACCAATCTTAATCAAATATCACAAATACATAAAATGTATTCTATAAACAAGTTTAAAATAATGTAAAATTAATGTAAAACTAACTTCAGTAAGCTATTAATAGAAGTTGTTTCATTTTATACCAGGTTCCAGACTTGTATTCAGGTGTACCTGCCAGTATGTTTCATCATGTTCTAACAACATCTGCTAGTCACCCCCATATTCCATATGTTCCACTTTCTTTAATGTAAAACATAAGAATTTTTAGAAATCGGTACACTGTACACTGTGTTTGTATAGGGCAATGGGGTCATCCAGTTTACAAATATCAGAAACATATTTGTGTATTCTACTGTGTAATTGCCATTCCTATAAAATGATGGGCAGCTTGAGCACTTTGCTAAGTACACAACTCCTTTAGAATGACAATCATAGTTGCCCCCACAATGTATAGTTTTAATATAGCAACAGTTGGTTTCTGCTATATAATTGCATTGTGAACATTGTATTCTTTACTACTGATTTTATTTTTATTTGTCAATGTATTTTTATATTCGGATTTCATTTATTAACGATGCTGGTTCTTCCCTAATAAATTCAATAATTCTGTACTACTGTCAGTAACACCTTCCCAGTTTTTATAAATAATTGGTTTAAAAATGTTACTGTTGATAGAGTTGGGTATAATCATAACCCCACTGTAATTTGCTCCGTCATCTAGTTTTGTGTGGGTCAAGTTTTCATAGGACGCAAGTCCCCCACCAACGTGTTTCAGATAATTTAATTCTATGTAAAATATTTTTTTCTTTTGACATGGTTCTTGGGGACCCTGACCATAAATCCATTCGCTATACTGACTGTTTGGATGACTATTTAAATGTAATAAACATAAGTTTGAAAATGTTGGCTTTCTATAAATCCTTGATTAATATTTTTTGTTCATTCAAATGTTTGCATAATGTAATATCTAGATAATTGACTTTGTCATATTCATAAGTGAACATTAAAGATATTTCACAGTTATTGATGTATTAAAAAAACTCTCTAAATAATTGACATCTCCCTTCCAAAAACGTGTAGTGTATTAGAAGATACTAATATCAAAGTAACTAACTATAGAATGAGTGAAGGAGGGAAGTTGAATAGAGAAAAGTTATAGCAAAAAAGTCTAACTTTGACATGGACTATATGAAATGGGTAGTAACAAGGTTCCGAAAAATGTAAAGTGAGAAGGGATAGGTCAGACTAAATACCACTAAAACCGAGTGTAGATGGATTTTAGCAAAAAGCCTAACTGCCACTTACGCTGAAATGTAAAATAAACTAGACTTTTCTATTTGTTCTGCTGTAGAATACTTAAAAACAGTACCTTCAGATTCTTTGCAGAATTCGGGCAGTTTTGAAGGTATCTTGTCAAGTGAGATCTGTGTCTGTTGCATTACAGGTATTAGGGATCCTCAGATGTTTTCAGCAACTGTGATATGTAAGAGGCTTTGTCTGAATGCTTTGAATGAAAGATCTGTTATAATTCAGAAGATTCTGGTGGATTCCCAAGCTCCTTCTGTGAGAGGATTGTTCATTCTCAAGGTGAGAGGATTGTTCATTCTCAAGATGTGGATTTGTATTAAGATAGTGTCCTAATTTGGTATGCATACTCGTGAAATGCCTAAAAGTAATGTTAAAAAAAATATCACACAATATCTTCCAGTGTATACCTTTATCTTGTCCAATATTAAAAGTCCAGTCTTTAGCCTATGTAAAGTCTAATTTTTAGTGTTCACAACCTCTGTGCAAGATGTGAATTTTTAAGTGTTTTTATAGAGGTTGCAAGCTATGAAATTATCTTTTCATAGAAACTTAAGGTATTGTGGTGTCCATGTTACTAAAGGACGATTTAATTAGGTTTAATTACAGTTTTTTAATGTAATTAAGGAGAAGGGAGCTTTGGTGTGCTGTGGTATTCAAAAGGGAAATACCAGTTTTATGCTAGATCAGACAAATTCAACTCTGCAGGTGATCCCTGAGGTCCACAAATTAAGAGACTAGGCAATTGTTTTTCCATCCATTGATGGATGGCTAGGCTGTGGATTATGTTACCATTAAGAATGAAAAGTACTTTAAAGCTCTCTCAGAAAAACAGTTTAGATGTTGTATTTGGTGCTAAAAGGTACAGCGTACGATATTTTAGATATGGGGTCCTTACTGACCCTGTAATTAGTTTGAGACTCAAGTAATCTACATTATAACTTTGAAAAGCAGCTGCAGGGTGGTATGGATGTATTCGGCCTGTAAAATGAATGAATGATTGTGGGATAAGTGCCTTTAATTGGTAGTCTAGGACAACATTACCTTCTTTGTTTGTTGTGTCAAAAACTAAGCTTCTGCTTCTCGACAGGGCAGAGGGATCTGGTATGTGTTCCAGTGTCCTTGGTGTTGCAGGATGTGGCCTTCTGAACTGTCACTTTTTTGACCATACTTCATTTTTGGTCTCCCAGAAATTTTAATTTAACTGTTCTGCATTCTTTCATTTAGTTACTCGCTTCAGAAACTGTACCTCAAAAATGTGATATAACAGATATGTGCTTACTATGTCAGCTGATCTGTAATGGATCTTTTGCAAAAAACAAAAATGATTATGAATGTCCTGTTGTCCTCTTTGTGCCTTAGTGATCTCTGTCTTTTTACTGGTGTAGATGGAGTCCCCTGTAGGTTGAGCAGTTATATATTTATTTATCCTTATCAATTGTATTTTTCCTACCTGATTTACCTGATTTGATGAGTTGGATATGCTTGAACTAAGTAATGCGTCAGACTGTGGAGCGTGCTAGCAGAGGAAGTCACGTTTCCTTTAGTGTAGAGATGACAGATAAGAAATCAGTTGAAATCATGATGGTAGAAGAAGGAATCCAAACTAGTACCCAGTACAGAAGGCCCTTTTGCAAATCAGCATATATGGTGGATACATATGTGCTGGTTTCCTGGCTAATTCCTAAAGTTGTTGTATATTCCTTTCCTGGGTATGACTGAAAGTAGTCCATATTGGTCATTTAATCAGTTCTGTTACTAAATAGGTTAAAATTGGTTACTGCTGGGTTGCCAGAGTTCTCATATCTTGCTGGATGTCTACATAGTTTTAATGTGTTTGTTTATGGTGATTTTGTAATGAAGGTCTACATAGAGAACACCAGGCAGTTATGTAGTAGGTTGGATTTCCCGACAAACACCAGCACTCCCTTTTCTGGGAAAGAATTTAGTCAGTGGTGGTTGGGAACTGTCTTAGGAATAGATTAATTTATACCAATTCTGTCTTCCATAGGTGGAGGCGCAGCTTAGGGGGTGATTTGATAATTTTAGCTCATGATTGGCAGTGTAGTTTTACGGTGTCAAGTTGCCAGCCCGGCGCCCAACCTTCCACAGAAGACACACACACACACACACACACACACACACACACACACACACACACACACACACACACACACACACACACACACCTAGGGCCAATTTAGAGTGTCCAATCCACCTACAGCATGTCTTTGGGATGTGGGAGGAAACCGGAGCACCTGGAGGAAACCCACGCAACCACAGGGAGGACATGCAGAATCTGCACAGAAGGCACCCCAGCCGACGATCGAACCGGAGAGCCTCTTGCTGTGAGGCAGCAACTCGACACTGTAAAACTCCACTGCCAATCATGAGCGGACAGCTGATCTGCTGTGGCGACCCCTAACCGGGAAAAAGCCGAAAGAAGAAGTAGTGTGAACAATGTGAAGTAGCATTTTCCGGTAACTGCTTAATCGAAAGCAAATGGGTATGATTTTGTTTATGCCAGGAGAAAGTAAGTTCTTCCTCACCAAGTGAGTGATGGTTAAAATATCACAGTTAAGCATGTTTAGGTTCAGTTTAATATGATCTTTACCATGTTCTCCATGAACCTGGATTTGGTTTTGACACCAACTAGGTCTTACAATCACAGTACTCTTTTTGCATTGCAAGTGCCTGGATCTTTAGACCAAATTTAATAAGATTTTCACTAGGCTTTTTGAATACTAGATTTAACCTTTAAATGTAGCCCATTCTTACATTTGTCATTTTGATCCAGGACCTGCACAGATCTCTGGACTTTGTCTAATTTGACTTTCATTATGCTGTCCTGTGATCTGAATGGATCCTTTGTTTTGTCACTATGCCCTTCCAAGACATGACTAGGTCCCTAAGCTTAGACCACTCTGTCTTTCATCATGATGCCCCAAGATCTGACTGGATCCCTGATCTTATCTGGTCTGCATTCATATGTCTGATATGTCTAGATACATTGCTTGGTTTAAGTTAAGTACTGCATGCTTAAATACAGAAATTAGCAGTAACAGCATGTGCTAAACTAACTTTGACAGAATTAAGTCAACTGTAAAATATGTTTTTGGAGAAGGGCATTAGACACTGCAATGAGCATTCAGATACACTGGGACACAGCATATTTTCACAGAATAAAAACAAAGCAGCAAATTGGGCAGAGCTCTCTGAGACTACCACTATGGGATATGTAGCCCTAAGTAAGTAAGTACAGTGGGAAAATCAAATTTGCTGTATGTCAAAACACATCACTGGGCTAAAGACTCTAAGCAGAGCTCAACAAGTTAAAATCATGGTGGAACACAAACTGCATGAAGATGTAGAGGAATGCAGCACATCTGTACCTGTCAGTTGGTTTCAGATCCTAAGATTTTTGTCATTGAATCTTTTGAAGTAGTTGTGTTTGGTACTGAGGTAGAAAAATATTGAAAACAGATGCATCTAGTTAAATTACTTCCAGATTTGGAGATGGAAAAGTAGAGCATTGTACTAAAATACTGAAGATATCAGCAATCATAGGACAGCTTAAGTGTGATTTTGAAACCGAGGTAGTTCCTGTTTGGGTACCTTTGTTATTGAATAAGATGTCTTTTAAAAGGACAGGAACAGTCCTGGAAATGGAAATGACAATGCACTGATGTTTAAACAGCCAGGGACTCGAATTTTAACAATCTGTGGACACTATTATATCAATATTCTAGGTAAAAACCTTAAGGAGAGTCATTGTGTGGACAAGGTCCTCTCAGTTTCAAGAGTATATGACTGTGGGGAGGAGAAGCAGAAGGTTTTAAATAAACTGAATCTACAGTTTGAACAAGCTTCCATTAATTGGCTATATCAATTGAGTTGTAGTACAAGAAATAAAACCCTGAATGTATTTCTGTTTTGAAACAGATTTTTGACCGTTGTTAAGGTTTGCATGAAGTATAGTGGATGTGAGCCTAGGCCCATTTTGACATTTCTCTGGCTAAGGACTTACATGAACTTGAACCTTGCACTTTGTACCAGCATATCATCAATCAGTTTACAATATGTAGGGGAAATGTTATGAACACAAAGGGAGCTTCAGAAATATATTCAGTGATAAATAAACACCTCTCACATTCCAAAAGACAGCAGTAGGTGGACTGGACCCACTAAACTGGCCATAGGTGTGAGCATCGTGTCCAAGTGTGTGGTATGGAAGAACAGCCATGGCTGGGCTAGTCACCTGGCAGTGTAAGCCTAGACTATAGACGATTGTCTCTGTTGAAGTGGCACTCCAACCTCATGTGCAAAAATGGGGAAAAGGGTTGTGGGTGGATGGATGGAATAAGCAAGCATGGCCCACCTCAGAAGTTTAGTGACAAAGGTGGAGATTCAGTAATAATGTAATCGGAAATGTGGCAGAAAACTTCCATACTGAATATATGATCATGATGGCATACCATTCCTGGAGCAATCAGCTTCTGCAAAGACATAGTCAAACACTTGCAGAAGTGAAATTAAAAATAAAAGCCAGTAATAATTGAAACTGGGAAATATTAGGTTTGGTCACAACCCAAGTCTCCTTCTGCTCTGATTGCTAAATTGCTTGAAGGGTCCAGAAGGTGCATGACAAAGGAGAATGTATCTTATCATACATGAGTCAAGGAGAGCATTTGCTGAGGCTGAATGTTCAACCAGAATTCTAAGATCACTATGTAAAGAAGGTCATAGCACAGATGAATGGTATGAGATGTGAAACAAGGTGTCTACTACAAAACAATGAATTTGCAGAGTTGAGAGGGCCCCTAGTTGTCATTGGTTAGGATTGAGTTGTGATATTTATGCAGTAGGCTGCTATTTGTGTAAGAATATATCATTCCAGCCTGAGCAAAGTCAAGACCGTGATGACGTGAGAGGCTACCTGGAAATGATGCCAAAGAATTCAGAAAAGGACAGTGAATATGTGAAGGAGAATTCCAAAATGAGTAAAATGTGATGCCAGTAGAGTGAAGCAGCCAAAGATACTGTGAAGTATGTGTCTGTCCGGAAAAAAAAGGCTAGAGCATGATATTTGTGGGCACAACTGAAATCTTCTAGCAGGTCAGTAAAGCTGCAGGAAGATACAAGAATTAGTAAAACTTGAAGTTTTACACCCAGCTGATGCTGCAGGCACAGAAGGATCTGTTGACATGTTATTTGTAGAAGGTATTCAAGCTGAACCAGGCGTGGATTATACACAGTCCTGTGACTCACATAAGGAACATGATGTACTCCTGACTTGGAGCAATACCGTTTGTATCAGTAAAACTGGATGAGATGCTGAGCTTGAAAGATACTGGCACATAAAACCACCCCAAAAATTTCCTATGGCTAGAGGCTTTGGTGTGCATTCCAGAAAAGAAATTCTTAAATATTCACCAGCTTGTCCATCAGAATTTTTTCATTTCCTTTTCTTTCAAAATCAGTGGGAATGTACTTCATGGATGTCTACATTTTTGAAGGGTATGAAACTCTCTCATTATGTTTATGCCTGTTTCACTCCTGGGAAAAGATGTTTGGGGTGATTATGAAAACTCAGTAAATGTGTTTATGGTATGATAGATTCCATCACTCTGCAAAACAAAGTTAAGGAAATCATTGTGTATTTAGGAGGAAGAATCTCACAGGTTGACCCTGCTGTCTTCTTCTGGGTAGAGGGGAACAGTAATGTCGCTGGAGTGCTTACATGCTCTGTGAATGAGTTTGTATGAGCTGCCATGGTTGTGCCCTATCTGAAGACTATCCTTCAGGTTGGATATGAAGAGCATCTCCGTCTTTATGTGGGATTTAATTTGACTAGTGTTGATGGACCAAGAGAGCGACATAAGAAATTTTCATTCTAGCATCATAGATCCATCAAGGATAGTGCAGCACTAACCCCTTATCCCAATTGAGTTGGACTTGGTTCAGAAATAGGACAGATGCTCTGGGTTGCAAGGCAAGCAGGCTAGGTGATATCTCTGATGATTCCTGTTTGGCATCCATAATAGAACATGCCACTGTACAAGACCATGCATGAAATCAATCAGACTCTGCTAAAGTAATTTCAACTCCTTGGAAGGACGACTCCTCAAAGTTGGTTGTCTGAATTGATTCCTCACATGGAAACCTACCTGATGGTGGTACTCATGAGGGGCACTTGATTTTTTTTTATGGTAGGACATGAAAAAAAAATTCCCCTTAGCTGTAAGTCAAAAACAACTGGAGGAGTGGCATTTGCAGTACCATCAGAGGAGAAGCTCTTGCCTTGTCAGATGACCTTGACAATGCACTTTCTCTAACGCTGCAGTTATAAGTTCACAACTGGTTAACTGAAGCTATGACCCCCACCCCTTCAGATAATCTGTGTCACAAATATTAATTTGTTGAGGCATTTAACTCTGCAGATCCTGTCAGAAAAAGGCTTCACCTGGAAATCATTGGAATCTTCTTCTTCTTCTTTCAGCTTTTCCCGGTTAGGGGTCGCCACAGCAGATCATCTGTCTGCTTATGATTGGCAGTGGAGTTTTATGGTGTCTAGTTGCCAGCCCAGTGCCCAACCTTCCACAGAAGGCACACACATGCACACACTCACACCTAGGGCCGATTTTACAGTATCCAATCCACCTACTGCATGTCTTTGGGATGTGGGAGGAAACCGGAGTACCCGGAGAAAACCCACACGAACACAGGGAGGACATGCAGACACCACACAGAAGGCACCCCAGCTGAGAATCGAACCGGAGAATCTCTTGCTGTGACTGGAAATCATTGGAATAGTTTGAATAAAAAAACTCATTCATACCCTAAGAATTCAGTGTATTCTGTGGCTGCCTTCAAAAGCAGCTGTCTGGCTGCATTACTGGGAAGAATCTTTCACCCTTGGGCTTCTGAAGGCACTTGGCATATTTGCTATGGAGTCTATATACTAAATATTAACCTTTTTTTTTTTTTTTACTTTACACCGAAAAGCGGAGATTAAGTCTTCAATTGCATTCATTGTTTGGGTTTTTTTTTTTTTTTTACAGCAGCATCTATTTTATTGGAAACTCTTACTGAAGCATAGACTGTGAGTTTTTAGCAGTATTTGCCTTTGCAGCATTGACTGTGTGTTTTTGCAGCAGTTTAGATTATGCACTGTGTCAATATGTGTGTTTGTCTGTCTGCGAATCTATTGGTGAAACTTGAAATTTATTTATTTGAACATCCAGTTGTTTTGAAAACTCAACTCATTTGTTCATCCATTTTACTGAGAAGGTGTGAATGTAGAGTTATCTTTAAATTTAAGTTAAGAATTGGACCTGAAAACTATTGCTGAAATAGAGATAGTGTGTCTTTTGGGACAGCTTACACTCCATAGTTACTTGTATCTTCTGAGCTTGAACACTACAGCTCAAGTTGTCATTTGCTAATGTCAATATTGTTTGAGACAAAACAGGTGAGGTCTATCTGCTTTAGAGTGTGAGACAAGCTTTTACACTGCCTATTGGGAGATCACTTTATTTTCTGCGATAAACAAATGTCAATAAATAAGGGTGTGTGGAGAGGGGCTTCAATTTTTTTTCTTGTCATTTGTATTCTACACAAGCTTGAATGTTTGTATTCTTGAGTTCTTCCTGCTTATGTTCATGCTGCGCCAGCATTTAGTGCCAAGATTTTGTGATGCAACACTTGATCAAATTGAGTGGATGTAGTAGAACCTGTCTGTGCTTCAAAAGGCTTTGTGCAGTGTCAAAGGAATGACTGCTAGCTTCCGTTACATTCAGGAGGCAGTTGGAATCTTAAAGAGAAGCACTTTCACAGTAGAAGTGATGATCAGAAGGGAGCATCATTCAAGAAGTCAAAAGTATCAAAGTAAAAGAGACGTAAAAAATAGGCTCTCTTAAAATCAGGGAGTATTGTAGTTGGAGGTTGGAAGACTTGAACATACTGTGCACTAAAAGGTTATTTCTCTGTACTGAGACCATCCTGGATAGAATATTCCCATTAATGAGTTTGGAAAATGAAGTCAATGCATGTAGAACAACTGACGAGGAAAACTGTTAAATGGTTTTGGAAACCTTTTTGTAGGAAATTTTACCTTTTAGATGATCCATTACTGTGGATACGGAGTTCGTATGGCTTTACAGCAGTGTACTGGGTATTACTGGGGTCTAGGTTACTGTTCTGGGTGACCTCCTGGATGCAGCTAACTTCAGTCCCTGGTAAAGTTTATTGTTAGCTTTTGAACATTGTCTAGACGTGTGCCTGTTCCCTAGGTTGGTTATTTTTAGCTGTTCACAGTAACATCAGTTAAGTACGTCTCCATCTTTGTTAAAAATTTTATTTGTCCAGAGATGTCCTCTTAATTTAGCAGCACATTCTGTGATGGCTCCCAACTGTATTTTTTTTTCTTTTTCATGTTTGTTATCCCTATGCCTAATGTATAGAGTTAAGTTCTTACTGATAGTTGACTTGCTGCTGTGGTAGTTTATTTTTGGCCATATTATAGTTTTCTTTCGCAATACCCCCTTCTTAAAATTAGTAGTTTTGCCAGAGCTGCTAATTTTTAATGCAGGATGTCAACAACTTGCTGTCTGGTAAGCACTCTGTTTATCAAGAGTGTCAGTTTTATTCTTCTCTTGGTACTCGGGCAGTTTGCTGAACCTGTGAAAACTTTTTTGAGGATTGCCTATAGAGTGAAAAACAAACTTATTTGTCTGTTGGGCAGTTCTGAGATACTGTCTTTTCAGTAGGTTGTTAGCAGTCATTTGTCAGTGCTTAATGAAAGGCATTCATTGTCCTTGTCAGGAAAGGCTAGATTTAAAATCTCTAGAACTTACATGCGGAAGCTGATGATAGTTTTACCCTTGAGGCAGATATGCCTGTCCTGTAGGCTGTGAGCTGCTGGTAGACAGTACTGGTCTTTCCACACTTTGGTTGTGCTCTTTTCTGTTATGATGACTTGGTTGGATTTGTCCTTTTCTGCTATCAAGGATACAGCCATGGTTGACTGAGGAGCTTCAGAGTATGTCACAGGATACCTTTTATCATAGCACCATATGGTTCCCATAACACTGAGTTGTTTCCATTCTTTTTCTTTTACTGTAGGACAACATTGAAGTTCTGCACTTAATGTTGTGTTTGCATAACAGATTGTATGCTGCTGAGATGAAAGAAAGCATGTTTATTGTATGCAGTCGGCTGCTATCTGTTCCTAAGTATTGTGCTACTGATTTACTTATTCTCTGCATGTCCTCTTTATTGTGCTGTAGTTGAAGCTTGAAGGATTTTTATCATGAATATTTGTCTTTTTTTAAGTTTTGTGATTATTAGTAGCCAAGTAGTTGCTTAGATTTAAGCAGTCATTTTTGTGGTTGTAAAATGGGTGTAGACCTGTGAGAGAGAGTCAAAAATAGAAAAATATGAATGTAAAAGGCGCTTTTTTTTAAATCAAAAGTCTTTTCTGAGTGAGTCAGACGTGTTGTTTGTGTGTATTTTTGTTGCATATCTTCCTTTTTCCTCCTTTTGTGCTGAACAGAAATGTTGCGATGGTGATGTGGGAAGCTTTTCGTCACCATCCTGCTTCTGCCAAGAGACACTAGCTTTGAGACCACAGCCATCACTGATGCTGGCTTCAAGCTCTGCTAATAATAGTTACTTTTTGCTTTACTTTTCAGGGATGGTCCCCTGGTTTATTTTCCCATAGTATAAATGAACAGGAAGATCAAGAAATGTGGTAAGGACATTTTTTTTAATATTTCACAGTTTGTATCAGAGGTGTCGGCAGCATCTTGGAATTTACATAGAAGCATAACCCCAGAAATGTGGAAACCTAGATTTCGTGAGAGACTGCTTGTTTGACTGCATCTGCATGTTGCAATACTTAATTAAGAAGTTACAGGTCTTCATTTAACCCACAGTTTGTCATCTGACACATCACAAGGATTTCCGTGCAACTGCCTATGTATTGTAGAGTTAACTTACCCTGTTTGACCCACATCCTAGATGAGAATGCTCTTCTATGCATTTTGTAACATGTCAAAATATACTTCCTTATATTACCCCTAATCCACTTATCCATACCTCTCAACCTGGAAACATCAAAAATCTGGACAAAGGCCCATGAAAAATAGCTACAAATCTGTAAGCTGATTAACATACAATGTGCATACATAATTATGTAACCCCCTCCCCCACTGCAATGAATTGTGGGGTACAAACTTTCAAACACAAACTGAATAACAGACAACCAAAATATGCCCCGACCCTGTAGTAAATTATTTTTTACTTTTGAAATGTGTAGTAATGATGTTCACTGGGAAGGGAGAAGATGATGAGCCTTAGGATCTTGTTTTTGGTGACTTGCAGTATGTGAGTTTTGTGGTAAAAGTAGGGCATTTAATGGTAGGCAATATTCTAGTCTTAGCAAAAGAATATTATAGTTTGCTAGAAGGACCTCCAAAAGTCATTCTCCATGGCCTACTGATCAGTGGCATATTTTGAGTTTGTGCCACCCGAGGCTGTTTGTTTGCCACCCTTCCCCTCCCTCACAAAATCATGGTCAAATGGGGCCTCCCATACACAGCCCTCCCCCTGTAGCCATTCCAATATCCCATTACTTGGCTACTTCGCCCCATTTACCATAAACTCTGTAATGTGCATACTGCTTTACTTCTACAATGATTATATGGATTTCATTTAAAACTTTTATTTTACATTTTCTAACACAAACACTAATGGACATCTGCTAAACAAATCCATACAGTCTCACAGTGAAAATAAAAATAGCATTAAAACATCTCTGCCCTTGAAACTTGCATTCATTAAAAGAATATTGAAACTCCCATTCATAGAAAATGCATCTGGCCAGTGGCAGATAAAGATTACCTTTGGGCTGTTTTCAAATGATAGGCCCCTTCCACATGAGACATACATGCGTTCTTTGATACGACTTCCTGAATATATTAAGTTACATTCCTTGTATAATACAGCACACTTGCTAGAGTGCGTTTTAAATTTATTGTTTTGAACATTTTTCCAGTTAAGCAGTGAAACAAAATGCATTATAAATATTTGGTTTGCAGCTAGTCATTTATTTCATTACTTTATTCTATTTTTTTTGTCTGTATGTATGTCTGTGTGTGGGTGTTTTTGGTAATATTTGGTTGCACTTCTGTGATCCATAATCAAGCTATGTCACGAAACAAAACGAGATACACCTCAACATCATGCATTACTGTCATGGTTCAGATGCATCATGTCCCTTGGAGGACCTTACTGGACACAACCAGGGCATGCAGTAATCTTGGGGAAAAAAAATACGCTTAAAAAGTATTCTTATTTTCAAATTCCAGTCTTTGCCCCCCCCAATGCATATTTGCATTCTGCTGCTATAACATTTTTATTGCCTTCTAAATAGTGTGCGTTGGTGGGTCTGGGGGTTGAGTGGCATTATACACATACAGCGAAATAAGGACATTGGGCTTCAACCCATATTTTACAAAGGAGACAAATTCTGAAATCATTTGGTTTACAGGAATGACAGAATCTATTATTAAAGGGCTGAAGTAGGAACAAAGTAATATTGTCTGCTTGCTAACTGCGCATGTCCAACAGCCTCTTTACTATTCAGCAAATGGAAGATATTAACTAACATTTTGCTTAAAGCTACACTGAGGCCATTTCCATTAGGACACTGTCATTCATTTATTCAAAAGTTAAGTGGCTGTCCTTGTGTCGAATGACTAATAATCATCGAGTGATTCCAATTTATTCTTTTGCTCCCAGCAATGTTAAACACTCTGACGAAGCCCCCTTTGCTGACACTCTAGAGAACCTGGGTAAAACTGCTAAAGGTATTTCTGAATGGGGAAAAAAATTAGAAAGCTCACAGGTCCAGAATGGCAATACATTGCAATTTGTTTTTTTCACTGTTTTCGAAATGCTAAGCACAAAGCAAATGCATTTTCATTTTCTTCTACATACATTGTTCTAAAAATATGTTAACAGAATAGTGCTAATGCGTTAAGGTACTGTATTTTCACATTGCGATTTGCAATATATTTTATCGTTCTGTTTGTCTTTTAAACAGAACAGAGCAATTATTTCATGTGAATGATCCTCTCTCCCTCTCTTCTTCTCTCTTACTCTCTCTCACACACACACACACACACACACACACACACACACACACACACACACACACGTCACCACTTAAATTTATAAACTGCATCTACTGCTTGAAGAGAGCATGTAAAACAAAGTTCTAAAATTTGCATCACCCTCTGATAAGATATATATATAATATAATATATTGTATTATATATATTATAATATATATAAGATATTTCGGTACATTAGAGTACTAGTGGTTTAGCTATTCTGAAAGATACAGGGTGCACAGAATGGAACCAGCCACAAACTGATTTATAGTGTTATCTCACTTGGAATGTTTTATTATTATAGACAGTATATACAGACTGGATAAACGTTAAGGCACACACTACAGTTTAAGGAACACGCAGCTGAGACTCTCATTAAATGGGAATCAACTACCTTGGCATAAAATGTTAAAATCTGTGATAAACCTACACACACACTTGTAATGATGTACATAGTACACTTAAGCTCTCAACGATCACAAATGCATCCCTGGAACAGCAGCTACTACTATCCTCTCCCCCGCAGCAGCTAATCCGACCATTTACCCACTATTCTCTCTCTTGCAGCAACTTCTCTTCCAACTGACCGTTTCCCTCGCAAATACGTCCCTGGAGCAGCAGCTAAAAATGCTTACACGTCTCGCATTCAGATAGGCTGGCAGGCTATTCACGGAGTTGATGTCATCACGCACATGATGACGTCAGGCCAAGGCCAAAAATTTGAAAACAGAGCCAGGAAAATCGGAAACTGAGCGGTGCCACTCGGGAATCGTGGCACCCCATTATTTGGACCTCAAAACCTGTAAAAAACGAGAAATTCTGTATGGTTGAGAGGTATGCACGTATCTCTGTCTTTGGTTTCTACCCTGTTTATCTTGTCTGTGTTATGTTGTAAAAGAGGCTACCTTTTGAGCTTATTTGGTTGAGGTGTTTAGATTAACTATATTGTTTCCTTCCCTTATGTTTTTTAAGTATTAATCTGTCCCTTCACTAAGGTTACCACCTGTCCCGTTTTGTGAAGGACAGTCCCTCATTGGGCAGTTAAGTCCTGTGGAAAAAAACTAAAAAATGGCAAATGTCTTGGTATTTTAGGACAAAAAATGTTTCCTGAGTTTTCTTTAATAGTATAAAACAATCATTTTGTATCTGAAACACCTAAATATTATAATAGCATAAACAACTCAATACTAAAATAAGGAGCTTTAATTTTGACAAAAAGTGAAGTTCTGTCGTTTGCACTTGTCGTGGGTATGCTTTGTCTTGCAAAATGTCGCGTTTCTGCAAAAAATATCCCACTTTGGGCATTTGAAAAGTAACTCTTCTATTCACTTGGTTTCTGATGCAAAGCCTGACAAATTTTAATTGCCCTCCATAAAACTGCCAGTTCTGTAGCTTTACAGAGATGGGGGGGGGGGGGGGGCTCCAGAACTGTACACATTACTTACTCTGTATAGTGTCACAGACTTTGTTCTTCCTGGTTGTACTTCTGCTCAAGTATTTTGCTAGCTCTTCTTAATGTTACCTTAACTGAGAGAGAGTCAAAAATAGAAAAATATAAATGTAAAAGGCGCTTTTTTTTTAATCAAAGGTCTTTTCTGAGTGAGTCAGACGTGTTGTTTGTGTGTATTTTTGTTGCATATCTTCCTTTTTCCTCCTTTTGTGCTGAACAGAAATGTTGCGATGGTGATGTGGGAAGCTTTTCGTCACCATCCTGCTCAAACAACGTTTGTCACTTAACTGGCTATGTCAATGTATCAAGCCTGGCTAACTCGAATGTGTAAAAATCTGTTAACCAGTTTACTGTGTAATTTAATTTAATCCTGACTTGTGCTCAAGACTAACTTTAACCTGTGGAACTTGTTTAACTTGCTTACTTATGTAATCTCTGTAAATAATCTGTTTGTAATATGTAATGCTGGTATTATGTAATGCTGTATCTGCTTACCCTTGGAGCTTTTCTCCCCGGGCCTCCGCTGAAAATTGACATGCATCCAGTCGGACTATCCCGGTCAACAAATGTAAAATAAGTAAATAAAAATAAAATAAACTGTTGCTGCTGCTTTTCCTCCAGTAGTACATATAATTATTTCCCTTCTCTGTAGATAAAATGATTTGTGTTGCATCTTGGTTGCTGTATTTTACCATTCTCCAACGTTGATGGGTATTTCCCATACATTTCACCACTGTTAGAAATCTTAGTATCCCTGCAAAAATTCACATGCTTTGATACAAATTAGTGTGGTTTATGACTATAATTACTGACCTAATTGCTATCCCACTTGTAATTAATTCCCTTTCTTCACCAAGGAGGGAAAGTGGCTTTTGTGACTGGTTGTTCAGTGTTTAACCACTGTGTGACTCGTAACCATTCAGAACCCAGTCCCATGGCTTTTTGTTTCTTATCTCGGGGGGGGGGGGGTGCTGTGTTGGATGTCCTCCTGAAGTCTAATTATGTCATGTCCTCTCTGACCTCTAATCATTTGCTTGGTCACTCAAATAAGTAAGTCCGTCATTTTTATGAACAGCTATGGATAAAGAATGAGTTTTGTATCTTTTTAGCTCTGACTTGTTTTATTCTTGTGAAGAGAAGTCATAGGTTCCCTTTTGCATTCTCTATTTACTGCACTGTATTCCCACAATTTGTAAAAGGAGAATTCCACCCAAATGTAAAGCTTCACTTATCAAAAAGTGAGTTTTTTCCCCAGTACTCTACTACTAAACATGTAACATAAAGAAAAAGTATAAGTGAATAATAATTCCATTTGTTTTCTGTCTGAAATTGTTTCTGTTTGCCTTTCTTTCCTACATTTGTCCCTTGGTCTGTTACACCATGAAGGCTTGACATTTAAATGTGCCTTGCCAGTCACAGATTGCCAGCATCTCACCTCAAGTAAATAATGTGGCCAGGAGTGTGAACAAAAGGAAGGAAGCTTAGTTTTCAGAAGCAAAATCACACCTGAGTTACTTTTGTCTCATTATAAATTAGTTGTTTTCCCTTTAATCAAACTAAGTGCCACAGAGAAAGAAAACATTTTCTTACTCTTATTTTTTATCAGTATTTTATTTTGTATTTTTCACACTTCTTTAAACGTGCATGATGTTCTTCGTGTTTCACTGTTGCAGTCATCACACTTGGGTTATCTGCCTGCAGGTAGCCCTCAGTTGGCCCGAATACCAGAGTCTTGGGATTTTTGCGTTGGATGCTGTCACTTCTTCCATGACGTCAGGGGTATAAAACATGCAGCCGAAGCCATTACATCAGCTTTTCTTGCCGAGCAGAACCCGAAGCAGAAGCAGTTCGCAAGTGCCAGTCGGCCACCTCCTGAAATTTTTGTTTTTCAAGTTTCAGACCTGAAGTCTTCTAAAAGATAAGTACCCTGTTGGGGATCCTTTTTTCTTGCTCTAACTGATGTCAGAAAAATTAATAATTGTCTTGCCTGTGGAAAGCAAATACCTCACAGAGATTTTCATTCTTACTGCGTCACCTGTTTAGGCCCAGACCACGACTTTCCTTGCTGTCAGCTTTGTGCCCTGTTCAATGCCCAAAGTATTCATCTTCGGGCTATTTTTGTCGCTAAATTCTTTTGCTCTTGTTCTCTGTATTCCGAAATGGCTTTGATAAGCCATCTGACTACCGTTCTTACGAAAAAGCGTAAGGATAAAGACAGAGACAGACTGCATAGGTCCAAAACTGCTGACAATGCTTCCACTAAGCTAGTCACCAGTCCGCTGGTATTCAGTGAGGCGCTTTCGCAGCCCCTGATACCCGCTTTTACAGATTTGCAGGCCTCTAATGAGACCCATTAGGAGTCTGGTATACCGCAAGATGCTTCTTTGACTTTGGAACCTGCGGATATCTCTACCTTGGATGGGTCCGGAGCCGCTGTGCAGGCACCGGCTTCTGAGGGTGTATTCAGGCCTTCCGATGTTCATATTAAACAGACTACTTCATTTCAAACCAAGAATACTGAATTTCTCAGGCCCAGAGTTCGCACTACGCCTAGGAAACCGACGACCAAAGTGCATTCTCAGGCCCCCATGGCACAGAAACAAATGCTTAGAATGGCTGAAGACCTTATTACTTTAATTAGGGGAAGCCAGCCTTTCCCCTCCCAGCAGACCAATAACTGATTTTCCTTCTGATTCTTCAGATCAGGAGTCCGATTACTCTGATTACCAGGACATACCTTTATCTACCTATGAGGATTATGATGCAGAGGATTTCATTACCTCTGCTTCCCCACCAGAGGAATTTTCTTTCGGTGAAACCCTGCATACTGTCAGAGAGCATTTCCGCAGGGAGTGCCAGGACTACCCACAGTCCAAAAAGAGACTCAGAGAATTTTTAAACTTGCCTCAGCACAGGCCTCTAGCTATCCCTCCTGTCCTGGAGATTGTAGATGATGTCTTCATGGAATCCAGTCTTACCCCTGATACTTTGCCACCAGCTCCCTGGAAACCTGACTGGTACTACAGAGTACCTGACTCTTACAAATTCCTATTTAAGAATCCTACTGCGGATCCAGAGACCATTTCCCAGGGAACTAAAGGCATTAAGGCTACTACAGACAAAAACCCTACCCCTTCGGACAGGGATTCTAGGGCTTTAGACAGATGGGGTAAGCAGGTATATACCTCTGCTACTCTTGCCATCAGGGCTTTAAATTACCAGTTTCAGATGTTAAAGTATCATCAACATATCGTGAAACTAATTAAACAGAAAATGATGCTGATTCCTGATTGTGCAGAACATGAAGATTTACAAGAGTTAATGCATTCTGCTAACCAAGTTAGAAAACATACTTTGCAGTGTGGTTTTGATGCCTAAGAAGCATCTTGCAGGGCTGCTGTCACTGGGTCTGTTCTTAGAAGCCATGCTTGGCTTAAGGAGCAAATCTTGCCAGACCATGTCAAGGCAAAATTACTAGATGCTCCATTATACCATGAACGTCTGTTTGGCACTAAAGCAGAAAAAGTCCTCAAAAAGATGGAGGAAAAAGCTAAATCTATGCAAACTGTTAATGATTTCCTACAGGTACAGCCACCTAGATTCAGTAGGCATTGGCCTTCTAAAAACTGGTTTTAAGTCCCTCCCAGACCTTCTCAATCCAAACCAAGGGCAGCAGACCACCAAGACTACAGTCTCAGGGTATATACAGATTTAAACAATGGAGTGCTCCCACCTGAAAAACAGGAAGTAGTAAGCCACTATCCTATGGAAAAAGTTCACAATGACTTGTCCTTCATCCTTCCAAGCCTTGCCCAAGTACTCGCACCCTTAGGAAGAAAATTAGCCCTGCACGCAAAAAACTTGGGAGTACATTACCCAGGACAGATGGGTCTTGAACATTGTATCCCAAGGATACAGATTCTACTTCCACTCACTGCCAACCCCAAGCAGATGGCCAGACCTCCCCCAAAACCAGTGGGCAGAGGCCCAAAAGCAAATACTTTCTCTTCTCATTATCAAGGCTATTCAGCCTGTCCCAGCAGAGCAAAGGGTACAAGGTTTTTTACTCCAGACTGTTTCTTGTTCCCAGAAAAGAAAACTCTTGGCGCCCTATCCTGGATCTGTCTATTCTCAACACCTTCCTGGTGGTTCCAAGATTCAAAATGCTTACTCTCCAACAGCTGCTTCCTATGCTAGCCAAGGATTCCTGACTAGCCATCCTAGACTTAAAAGAAGCTTATCTGTACATCCCTATAAGGGAATCTTGCAGGAAATATCTACGTCTCAGAGCAGGCTCTATGCCCTATCAGTTCACTGCACTTCCCTTTGGCTTATCTACTGCACCCAGGGTATTCACAAAATGCCTATCTCCAGCCATTGCATATTGCAGGCAGGGAAAAATTCAAATTTACCTATACTTAGACGATTGCCTGATTCAGGCGGAAAGTCAGGAATTGCTAGTTCAGCACCGGACATTTGTAAAGAGACTTCTAACTTCACTGGGTTTTACCATCAACCAAAAGAAATCAATCTGGTACCCAGACAAAAGATTGTATTCCTGGTAACAAGCTTGAATACAACTTCCCAGATGGCATTCCTGACTCCAGAAAAACAGATTTATTTGACAAACTACTTCAGTCTACTGGACACCCAAACCCAGCTATCTGCAAGAAAAATACTGCAAGCCCTAGGGTTCATGGCCTCTTGCATTGTACTAATTCCATATGCAAGACTGCATATGAGGAAACTTCGGTGGTACTTAAGTATTTGGTGGCAACATTCTCAGGACCTGGAAACAATGCTACCACAACAAGGGACTCCCTTTCACTCAAACCCCCCGCAGCATAAACCCCTAACAGATGCATCAGACTATGCATGGGGGGGCTCACATGGCAGGAAAATGCATTCAAGGTAAATGGAGCCCAAAACAAATGCACCTGCATATGAATCAAAAAGAAATGTTAGCTGTGCAGAATGCACTGGCAGCCTTCAAATACCTTATTCTTTCAGGGCAACTATTAATAAAGACAGACAACACCACAGTTATGTGGTACATAAACAAGCAGGGAGGAACCCATTCCTACCCACTCTGCAGGTTAGCCATGGCTCTGTGGAACAAAACCTTGAGCAGTCAAGTGCACCTGCAAGCTCAGTTCCTGCCAGGCAAACTAAATTCACTGGCAGATGACTTGAGCAGAAATCTAATGGACCCACACGAGTGGAAACTGGAACCCAAATCATTCAAGCTTCTGATCCACAGGTGGGGGGCACCAGAAGTAGACCTCTTTGCTTCCCCACAGAACTATCAATTGAGTAAATATTGCACCAGAACTCCCCACAGCCAAGCATGGAAAGTGGATGCCCTGTCCTTTACATGGGAAAACCTCTCAGTCTATGCCTCCCCCCCTCTGCCCCTCCTCTTGAAGGTTCTACTAAAGATCAGACAGGACAAGCCAGGACAATCCTGGTTGCACCAGACTGGCCACGCCTTCACTGGTACACGTTTGCGCAGTCTGACAGTAGTGCCACCATGGCACCTGCCTCACATCCCTTCCCTGCTGTCCCAGCAGGAGGGCCAGATTTTGCATCCTGAGCTGCAAACCCTGAACCTAGCAGCCTGGCTCATCCCCTGAACACATCACCAGCAGCCCTCAGTAAACAGGTGCTGGATGTCATCCTTGAGGCAAGGAGGCCTAGGAGTAGGAAATCCTATTCAGAAAAGTGGAAAAAATGCTGTTCTTGGAGCCAGTCTCAGTGAGTGGACACAACCGTGCCCAACTTACCTCAAATACTAAGTTACCTAACAGAACTGCACCACAAAGGCCTATCCTTCTCTTCAATTAAGATTCATGCCTCTGCCATCTCAGCTCATTAAAGTACTGAGCCAACCCTCTTCTCTCACGCTCTGGTCAAACAGTTCCTGAGAGGAGCCAAAAATTTAAGACCCCCCAGGAGAGCTTTCACTCCAACCTGGGACCTTAACTTTGTACTGGAGAAGCTCATGCTTCCTCCCTTTGAACCTGCAGCTACAGCAGAGTTAAAATTCCTCTCTTAGAAAACAGCCTAACTTCTAGCCGTCACTTCAGCAAGAAGAGTGTCTGAATTGCAGGCCCTTATGGCAGTGGAACCCTTCATTATCTTCCATGTGGACAGAGTTTCCCCTCAGGACTAACCCATCATTTATGCCCAAGGTGGTATCTAGTGTGGGTTTAAACCAATCCATTCATTTGCCAACCTTTTTCCCTAATCCTCAGAATAAAGGGGAAAGGATCCTGCACTCCCTGGACATGCACATGCAGCTTAGGTACTACCTGGACAGGACTAAACCTTTCAGAAAATCTGACCAGCTGCTAGTCAGCTTTTCTACAGGGGCAGAGGCAAGGCCTTTTCAAAACAAACCATTTCTAAATGGATAGCACACTGCATCCATTTCTGCTACAAACACCATGGAAAGCCTACCCCACAGGGGATCAGAACTCATTCCACTAGGGCTACCTCAACCTCTACAGCATTTCTCAGGGGAGTCCCCACCAGGGACATCCTGGAAGCTGCAACCTGGAGTTCTGTACACACCTTCACCAAGCATTACCTCTTGCCTATCTTTTCTAAATCCAGAGCTGGATTTGCCACAGCAGTCTTACAAGGCCTGCTAGCCAGCCCTAATGCATCTTGACTGCCTCCACCCTTCCTCAGCTTTGGGAATCAACCCAAGTGTGATGACTGCAACAGTGAAACACGAAAAACATAGTACGGTTGTGTACACTTACCATAAATGTAGGTGTTCGAGTGTATTCACTGTTGCAATCCTGGTTACCCTCCCTCCAGCCCCCTGACTTCTCTATACTTTCTACCTATCCTTTTTTTGGCCATATCTTATAACAATGGTATTTACTTTTTACTGGGGGTGTTCCACGCCATGTAATTCCTTCCTATTTTGGGGGCTCCTGACATCTGTGGCAAGAAAAACTGATGTAATGGCGTTAGCTGCATGTTTTATACCCCTGATGACCTGACGTCATGGAAGAAGCGACAGCATCCGATGCAGAAATCCCTAGACTGGTATTTGGGCCGACTGAGGGATACCTGCAGGCAGATAACCCAAGTATGATGACTGCAACAGTGAATACACTCTAACATCTACATTTATGGCAAGTGTACGCAACTGTACTTTTCTGTTTTTTTACAGCATTTTTGCACTTCATACAGAATATTTTTGAGACAAATCAGTGAGTTGGGGAAGGAAGATCAACAAAGACTAATTCTAGGTAGTTTTAAAAACTGAATGAAGCAACATCTCAGCCCACTTAACACCTATTTATCACAAGGGTTGCATTTCTCACACTTGAACACTAAACTACAATTGTTATTTTGAAAAGTACAATTAAGCTACATTTCAAGACGTTATTCATACATTAATCAGAAATGGTCACTAGCAAAAATCAGAGGAAACAAAGCTGATTGATGCTGACAGTTGACAGTAGGCACTCAAAGTTCTGTTGTAAGCTGTGAGAAAGAAAACCACAGTAAATAATCATCACGTCTGTCCCTTTAAAATGACATCAGGAAGGCAAAGGCATTGACTGCTAAGTCATGTTACCCATGGCAGTCTCTAGTCAGGGCATTTTGGGGTAAAACACATTAAACAAATGTTCACTTACTGTGATACAGAGACAGTAATGCAGAAATGTTCAAGATGTACTGAAAAACACCCCTCTCCCGTTTTTAGATGCTGTTCTCCTTTAAAATTAAACATGTTGGTAGGTTTTAAACTTTGACATTCTGTCATTGTTATCAAGGAAGGTTGTACCTTTTCTCCCACTGCCTTCGATACTTTATCTTCCTCCCATGATTCTTAAAATAGGATGTGGCAGTATCACAAGTTTTTGTCTGTGTTTTTTAGAAATTGCTGGCTGTATCTCCTAACACCCCACATTAGTAGTTGTTATGCAGCTGTTTTCTCATTGAAAAGATTAGTGTCATTTACAGACCCAGAGTATTTTGTGCCACTGTTCTGTATCAAGCATGGTAACTCGTTTTTCCAGTGTACCTCTCTTTCCACCACCTTTCACTTTATTTTAGCTTTATCATCCCTCTCTCTGTTGTAATTACTCACTTGTTTAAGAAGTAAAAAAAAATCAAAAAATTATCTGATTTTTCTTTTCTCTTGTTGGATGTATTCTGCAATGTCATGTGCCCATGCCCTGTTGTGATGGACTCTGAATGGAATAACAGGATTTTTAAAATGGAGTCATGTTTTTTTTTTTCTGTTCAGACGTTCTCTGCTTCATTGTTATCCTTTAACTAGTATCTTTTCCTGTGTCTTACATGATTCCTTTGCATTTGTAAAGGTTTTAGGAGTTTGCTAACTCTTGTGATTCTAAATGCTTCCATCACACAATGGCTTTTTGCCTGGGCAGTTTTGATGCTTTCCTGTTCAGTGTACATCCGTGCCTATTTTTTTAAGCGGGCATGTGAACTTTTGTCTTAAAGATGAATTTGCTTAGTTTTCATTGACTTGCTTCTGTAAATTTCATGGTTTCTATATCATTTGAGTCTCAATGTTCTTTGAATAGTATTATATTTCATTTTAAAGTGAGCTTGTTCAATTTCTGTTAATACATCTGTCATATTGTGTAGACTGTGAGATAACTGCAGAAACAAATTATTGACCTGCTGTAGAACTCTGCAGTCATATGTTAGTGAGAACTTTGTTTTGTGTAGTTTTTTACAATTGTGTAGCAATTTGAACTTTGTGTGTGCTTGAATGCTTGTGTGTTCTGTTTGTATTGTGTGTGTTTGTATTGTGTGTGTGTGTGTATATATGTATATATATATATATATATATATATATATATATATATATATATATATATATATATATTGTATATATGTGTGTGTATACAGTAGATGTAGAAAGTTTACAAATCCCTGTTGAAATGCCAGGTTTTTGTGATATAAAAAAAATGAGACCAGAATAAATAATCTCAAAACCTTTCTCACCTTTAATGTGACCTATAGCCTGTACAATTCAATTGAAAAACAAAATCTGTCAGGGGAAAAAATATAAAAAATAAAAAACGTACAATACGCTGGTTGCATAAGTGTGCACACCCTAAACTAATACTTTGTTGAAGCACCTTTTGATTTAATTACAGCATTCAGTCTTCTTGGGTACACACCTGCCATCAATTAATGAGACTCTGATTAACCCCAAGTAAAGTTCAGCTGTCCTAGTAGGATTTTCCCGACATTTACTCAGCTGCCTGCTACAGCAAAAGCCATGGTTCGCAGAGAGCTTACAAAGCATCAAAGGGATCTCATTGTTGAAAGGTATCAGTCAGGAGAAGGGTACAAAAAAATTTGCACAGCATTGGAAATACCATGGAACACAGTGAAGACAGTCATCAATCATCATCATCTTCTTTAGGCTGTTCTCGTTAGGGGTCGCCACAGCGGATCATCTGTTTCCATTTCTTCCTGTCCTCTGCATCTTGCTCTGTCACACCAATCACCTGCATGTCCTCTCTCACCACAGTCATAAACCTTATCTTAGGCCTTCCTCTTTTCCTTTTACCTGGTAGCTTCATCCTTAGCATCTTTTTTCCAATATACTCAGCATCCCTCCTCAGCACATGTCCAAACCAACATAATCTTGCCTGTCTGGCTTTGTCTCCAAACCTTCCAATCTGAACTGACCCTCTGATATACTTATTCCTAATCCTGTCCACCCTCATCACACCCAGTGCAAATCTTAACATATTTAACTCTGCCACATCCAGCTCTAACTCCTGCCTTTTTGTCAGTGCCACTGTCTCCAACCCATATAACATAGTTGGTCTCACTACCCTCTTGTAGACCTTCCCTTTCACTCTAACTGGTACTCGTCTGTCACAAATCACTCCTGACACTCTTCTCCACCCACTCCATCTTGCCTGTACTCTCTTCTTCACCTCTCTTCCACACTCGCCATTACTCTGAACTATTGATCCCAGGTATTTAAACTGATCGACCTTCACCACCTCTACTCCTTGCATTCTCACCATTCCTCTCTTCTCCCTCTCATTCACACACACATAGTCTTAGTCCTGCTGACCTTCATTCCTCTTCTCTCTAGAGCATATCTCCATCTCTCCGGGGTCTTCTCCACCTGTTCCATACTCTCACTACAGATCACAATGTCATCTACAAGCATCATAGTCCACGCGGACTCTTGTCTGATCTCGTCTGTCAACCTGTCCATCACCATTGCAAATTAGAAAAGGTTCAGAGCTGATCCTTGATGTAATCCCACCTTAAACACATCCGTCACTCCCACTGCAGACCTTACCGCTGTCACACATCGTACATATCCTGTACCACTCTTACATACTTCTGACACTCCCGATTTTCTCATACAATACCACAACTTCTCTCTAGGCACCCTCTCATGTGCTTTCTCTAAGTCTACAAAAACACAATGCAACTCCTTCTGACCTTCTCTGTACTTCTCCATCAACAACTTAAGAGCAAACATTGCATCTGTAGTGCTCTTTCCCTGCATGAAACCATACTACTGATCACTAATCATCACGTCCTTTCTTAACCTAGCTTCCACTACTCTTAACCATAACTTCATGCTGTGACTGATCAGTTTAATCCCTCTATAGTTAGTACAGCTCTGCACATCACCCTTATTCTTAAAAATCAGTACCAAAACACTTTTTCTGCATTCCTCAGGCATCCTCTCACTTTCCAAAATGTCATTAAACAATCTGGTTTAAAACTTGCACTGCCATTTCACCTAAACACCTCCATGGTTCCACAGGTATGTCATCTGGACCAACAGTCTTTCCATTCTTCATCCTCTTCATAGCTATCCTTACTTCCTCCTTGCTAATCCATTGCACTTAATGATTCACTATCCGCACATCATCCAACCTTCTCTCCCTCTCATTCTCTTCATTCATCAACCCCTCAAAGTACTCTTTCCATCTGCTCAACACGCTCTTCTCACTTGTAAGTATGTTTCCCTCATTATCCTTTATCACCTTTACCTGCTGCACATCTTTCCTAGTTTGGTCCCTCTCTCTAGCCAATCGGTTCAGGTCCTTTTCTCCCTCCTTAGTGTCCAACCTTTCATACAACTCTTAATATGCTTTATCCTTAGCCTTCGCCACCTCTCTCTTTGCCATGCACCTCATCTCCTTATACTCCTGTCTACTTTCTTCATCTCTGACAATCCCACTTCTTCTTTGCCAACCTTTTTCTCTGTATACTCTCCTGTACTTCCTCCTTCCACCACCATGTCAACTTGTTGTCCTTCCTCTGTCCAGATGTCATGCCAAGCACCTTTCTAGCTGTCTCCCTTACTAGCTCTGCTGTAGTTACCCAGCTATTTGGTAACTCTTCACTGCCACCCAGTGCCTGTCTTAACTCTTCCCTAAACTCCACCTCACAGTTACCCTTTTTCAATTTCCACCATTTGATCCTTGGTGCTGCCCTCACACTCCTCCTCCTTTCCTTGATCACCAACGTCATCCTACAAACCACCATTCTATGCTGCCTAACTACACTTTCCCTGGTCACCACTTTACAGTCTCCAATCTCCTTCAAACTGGCCCTCCTACATAAGATATAATCCGCCTGTGTGCATCTTACTCAACTCTTGTATGTCACCCTATGCTCCTCCCTCTTGTTAAAATACGTATTTACCACAGCCATGTCCATCCTTTTCACAAAATCCACTACCATCTGACCTTCTGCATTCCTTTGTTTAACACCATACCTACCCATCACTTCCTCATCCCCTCTGTTCCCTTCACCAACATGCCCATTAAAATCTGCTCCAATCACCACTCTCTCACCCTTGGGTACAGTCATCACCACTTCATCCAACTCACTCCAAAATTTTTCTTTCTCATCCATCGCACACCCAGCTTGTGGAGCATATGCACTAACAACATTCATCATTACACCATCAATTTCCAGCTTCATAAACATCACTCTGGCACTCTTTTCACCTCCAAAATACTCTTGGCATACTGTTCCTTCAGGATAACTCCTACGGCATTTCTCCTCCCATCCACACCATGATAAAACAATTTGAACCCACCTCTGATACACCTAGCCTTACTCCCCTTCCATCTGGTCTCTTGCACACACAGTATACCGACCTTCCTTTTGTCCATCATATCGGCTAGCTCTCTCCCTATACCAGTCATACTGCCAACATTCAAAGTTCTGACCCTCACTACCACAGTCCTAGCCTTTCTCCTCTCTTCCTAGCCTTTCTCCTCTCTTCCTGCCTTCGGCCATGCCTTCCCCCTCCTCTCCTCCGAAGACCGTCATCAAAAAGTGGAGAAAATATGGGACAACAGTGACATCGCAAAGAACTGGACATCCCTCCAAAGTAATGAAAAGACAAAACGAAAACTGGTCATGGAGGCTGCCAAGAGACCTACAGCAACACTGAAGGAGCTGCAGGAATTTCTGGCAAGTACTGGTTATGTACTACATAGTACTTTGTACCCACTGAATGGCGCACCGCGACAGTTATCCCACTCCACAAAGGGGGAGCCACGACGGACTCCGGGAACTACCGCCTCATTAGCCTGACGAGCCTGGTCTGCAAGGCCATGGAACGTATCATTGTGGAACTCATAAACAAAGACATTGGTAATCTCCAAACTCTGGACCCTACTCAGTTTGGATTTGTAAAAGGCAGATCATGTCTCCTAAACCTGATTGACTTCTTTGAAGCAGTCACCAAAGCCATAGATGAGGGTAAAATGGTTCACACAGCTTATCTAGATCTCGCCAAGGCTTTTGACACCATCCCCCACTCTGGAATTATAGATAAACTCACTAAACTAGGTATAAATCCCTATGTCACAAGATGGGTTGCCAACTGGCTCACGGACAGAACCCATACTGTGAAAGTAGCGGATTCCAAATCTGACATCAGACCAGTGACAAGTGGAGTACCACAGGGTTCAGTCCTGGGTCCTCTCCTATTTGGTATGCACTTCTCTGAAGTGCAGGCCAACACAGAAGGTCTTTGGCTAACAAAGTTTGCGGATGACTGCAAACTAGGAGCCATAATCGAAACTCCTAATGATGTGGACAAACTACAAAAGGACCTCACTGAGACAGATACCTGGTGTCAAAGCCCTGGTCTGAAGCTCAATGCCAAAAAGTGTATTGTCATCCCCTTTCGTAAAAACTCTGTACCCATGAACTACCACATAGCTGGTAGTCTACTTAATGCCAAAAATGTGATGAGACCTTGGGACACAGATGGACAGTAGTCTCTCCTTTGATAATCACATCGCCACAGTGGTCAGAAAATCCTTTCTCCATGGCTCATCTCATCACAAAAGGATTCTCATCCAGAAAAAAAGAGGTCATTGTTCCTGTCTACTCATCACTCATTAGACCCATTATAGAGTACAACGCCCCTTTTGGTATGTACCTCACAAGACATCTACAACAACTGGAAAGGCCACAGAAATACCTCACAAAAAGGATTACTGGCCTCAAACAGATGCCCTATGCAGACAGTCTCAAAATACTACAGCTTTACTCCATCGCATATAGCCTACTCAGGGGCGATCTCTGCCTAACATACAAAGCTATGTCAAACCCAGAGCTGTTGGACATGCTCCACTTAAAGAAATCCCAATCCCTCCAAGCTACATGCTCTAGGGACCTTAACCTTGTCACCACAATAAACAGAACATGCTGGAGGGATAGATTCCTGTCCCAGAGACTTCCCATACTCTGGAACAGACTACCTATCTATGTCAAACAGAGCTCCTCATCAGCACTCTTCAAGAAAAATCTTGATGATTGGATGGGAAACGGGAGATTCACCCCGGGTATCACTTCTGTGGCTCTGCTCAACAGGGGCACAGGAAAATAATTTTCTTGGGTGGCGAAAGCCAGGGTACATTTTTTGGCTAGGCTTGTATGGGCCCTAGGGCTGATAGCCTAGTACCTACCTATGAACATGTGATAACAATCTCCCATATTCAGAAAAAACATCCAGGCCCGGCTAAAATTTGCAAAACAATACTTCAAGCCTCCCAAAAGCATGTGGGAAAATGAGTTATGGTCTGATGAGACCAGGGTTGAACTTTTTGGCCACAATTCCAAAAGGTATGTTTGGCACAAAAACAACACTTCGCATCACCGAAAGAACACCATCACCAACATGAAGCATGGTGGTGGCAGTATCATACTTTGGGGTTGCTTTTCTTCAGCTGGAACTGGGACTTTAGTCAAGGTGGAGGGAATTATGAACAGTTCCAAATACCTGTCACTTTTGGCCCAAAACCTTCAGTCATCTGCCAGAAAGCTGAAGATGAAGAGGAATTTCACCCTTCAACACAACAATGACCACAAGCATACATCCAGATCAACAAAGAAATGGCTTCACCAGAAGAAAGTTAAAGTTTTGGAATGGCCCAGCCACAGCCCAGACCAAAATCCAATAGAAAATGTGTGGGGTGACCTGAAGAGTGTTGTGCACAAGAGATGCCCTTGCAATCTGACAGATTTGGAGTGCTTTTGCAAGGAAGAGTGGGCACATTTTGCCAAGTCAAGATGTGCCATGCTGATAGACTCCTACCCAAGAAGACTGGTTGTAATTAAATCAAAAGGTGCTTTAACAAAGTTATTAGTTTAAGGGTGTGCACACTTATGCAACCAGCGTATTATACGTTTTTTATTTTTTTGTATTTTTTCCCCTAACAGATTTGCTTGTTTTTCAATGGAATTGTACAGGTTATAGGTCACATTAAAGATGGGGAAAGTTTTGAAATGATTTATTGTGGTATAATTTTTTTTATATCACAAAAACCTGGCATTTTAACAGGGGTTTGTAAACTTTTTATATGCACTGTGTGTATGTGTGTGTGTGTGCGTGTGTGTGTGTGTGTGTTTATAATAAATATATATATATATATATATATATATATACATACACACACACGCACACACACACACACACACACATATATATATATATATATATATATATATATATATATATATATATATATATATTTATACACTTTTGATGCTCGAAATAGTGAAATATCAAATTTCAGTATCTTGAGTCCAGAAGAACAAAACTCCACAACAACGAAAACCCAAAACACCGATATGCAAAACACTGAACCCCCCCCCCCCGACGTAACACTACACAAAACAAAAAAAAAAATAAACAAACAACAAGACACACTACTTTGCATTTAAACAGGGGGGGGGCAACCCCCCCCCCACTTTTATTTATATATATATACCAACTCCGAGGTCACACTAACACAAAAACAGCAACACACCTACCTCTATGAGCCCTACACTTCCATTATACACACACACACACACACACACACACATACACACACCCCACACATGTAAAACAATCACTACACTCAACACCTATACAGACACACACCCTCGCCCACCTACCCTAAACTGCACCTACAACATCCAAACATATAATAAAAACACATCCCTATCCTAAATCCTTAACTACTACACACTTACCTACATCTCCAGACATAACTGCACACCGATCACCATCTTCGACACTCACACACCAATATATCTTAAAGACACAGCACAGTATACACACATACACTGGGAAATACTTACCTCACATTCGACATTCTCAGATTCGACAAAGTGCAGTTTCTTTCTTCTTGAGATACTGAAATTCAATATTTCGAGCATCAGAAGTGATCCCATATCTGTGTGTGTTTGTGTGTGTGTGTGTGTGTGTGTGTGTGTGTGTGTGTGTGTGTGTGTGTGTGTGTGTATATATAATATCATCTTCTTTCGGCTGTTCCCGTTGGGGGTTGCCACAGCGGATCACCTGTTTCCATTTCTTCCTGTCCGCTGCATCTTGCTCTGCCACACAAACCACCTGCATGTCCTCTCTCACCACATCCATAAACCTTATCTTAGGCTTTCCTCTTTTCCTGTTACCTGGTAGCGTCATCCTTAGCATCTTTTTCCCAATATACTCAGCATCCCTCCTCAGCACATGTCCAAACCAGCGTAATCTTGCCTGTCTGGCTTTGTCTCCAAACCTTCCAACCTGAGCTGACCCTCTAATATACTTATTCCTAAACCTGTCCACCCTCGTCGCACCTAGTGCAAATCTTAACATCTTTAACTCTGCCACATCCAGCTCAAACTCCTGCTTTTTGGTTAATGCCACTGTCCCCAACCCATATAACAAAGCTGGTCTCACTACCCTCTTGTAGACCTTCCCTTTCACTTTTATAGGTACTCGTCTGTCACAAATCACTCCTGACACTTTTCCACCCACTCCATTCTGCCTGTACTCTCTTCTTCACCTCTCTTCCACACTCACCGTTACTCTGAACTATTGACCCCAAGTATTTAAACTCATCCACCTTCGCCACCTCTACTCCTTGCATCCTCACCATTCCTCTACCCTCCCTCTCATTCACACACATATATTCTGTCTTAGTCCTGCTGACCTTCATTCCTCTTCTCTCTAGAGCATATCTCCATCTCTCCGGGGTCTCCTCCACCTGTTCCATACTCTCACTACAGATCACAATGTCATCTGCAAACATCATAGTCCACGGGGATTCCTGTCTGATCTCGTCTGTCTACCTGTCCATCACCATTGCAAGTAAGAAAGGGCTCAGAGCTGATCCTTGATGTAACCCCACCTCCACCTTAAACGCATCTGTCACTCCCACCGCAGACCTCACTGCTGTCCCACTACCCTCGTACATATCCTGTACCACTCTTACATACTTCTGACACTCCTGACTTCCTCATACAATACCACAACTCCTCTCTAGGCACCCTGTCATATGCTTTCTCTAAGTCTACAAAAACACAGTGCAACTCCTTCTGACATTCTCTGTACTTCTCCATCAGCACTCTCAGAGCAAACATTCCAAAGACATGCATCTGGAGCATTTCTCCCCGGGCCTCCGCTGAAAACAGGCTCTGTGGAACCTAGTCGGACTTTCCCGGTCAACAAATGATAAATAAAAAAAAATAAATAAAAAAATAAAAAACATTGCATCTGTAGTGCTCTTTCCCAGCATGAAACCATACTGCTGATCAAATCATCACGTCCCTTCTTAACCTAGCTTCCACTACTCTTTCCCATAACTTCATGCTGTGACTGATCAGGCTAATCCCTCTGTAGTTACTACAGCTCTGCACATCACCCTTATTCTTAAAAATTGGTACCAGAACACTTTGTCCATTCCTCAGGCATCCTCTCATTTTCCAAGATTTCATTAAACAATCTGGTTAAAAACTCCACTGCCATTTCACCTAAACACCTCCAAGCTAACACAGGTATGTCATCTGGGCCAACAGCCTTTCCATTCTTCATTCTCTTCATAGCTATCCTTACTTCCTCCTTGCTAATCCATTGTACTTCATGATTCACTATCCCTACATTATCCAACCTTCTCTCCCTCTCATTCTCTTCATTTATCAACCCCTCAAAGTACTCTTTCCATCTCCTCAACACACTCTCCTCGTTTGTGAGTATGTTTCTCTCATTATCCTTTATCACCTTTACCTGCTGCGCATCTTTCCTAGCTCGGTCCCTCTGTCTAGCCAATCGGTACAGGTCCTTTTCTCCCTCCTTAGTGTCCAACCTTTCATACAACTCTTCATATGCCTTCTCCTTAGCCTTCATCACCTCTCTCTTTGCCATGCATCTCATCTCCTTATACTCCGGTATACTTTCTTCATCTCTCTGACTGTCCCACTTCTTCTTTGCCAACCTCTTTGTCTGTATACTCTCCTGTACTTCCTCATTCCACCACCATTTCTCTTTGTCGTCCTTCCTCTGTCCAGATGTGATCTCCCTTACTAGCTCTGCTGTAGTTACCCAGCTATTTGGTAACTCTTCACTGCCACCCAGTGCCTGTCTTAACTCATCCCTGAACTCCAGCTCACAATGACCCTTTTTCAATTTTCACCATTTGATCCTTGGTGCTGCCCTCACACTCCTCTTCTTGATCACCAACGTCATCCTACAAACCACCATCCTATACTGCCTAACTACACTTTCTCTGGTCACCACTTTGCAGTCTCCAATCTCCTTCAAACTGGCCCTCCTACATAAGATATAATCCACCTGTATGCATCTTCCTCCACTCTTGTATGTCACCCTATGCTCCTCTCTCTTGTTAAAATACATATTCACCACAGCCATGTCCATCCTTTTCGCAAATCCACTACCATTTGACCTTCTGCATTCCTTTGTTTAACACCATACCTACCCCATCACTTCCTCATATAAAACTCAAAAGGTAGAATAGTCATTAGTACAAGTTTTTGTGGGTATAAAGAAAACAGAAGAATGCGCAAATGAGTGAATGCTCATTTGTTTGTATCACACGTGGCTGAATTAAAATCAATGTTGTCTGCTCCATCTGGGTTCAACGTGTGGGACTTCATATCCAGCTTGCGTCTGACACTGGCCGATTTTAAAGCCTTTAGCCCGTCTTGGCTCCACCTCCCTTACCCATAACTCCCCACTCCAGCATCAGCTTCCCATTCCTAGTTTGCTGTCATTTTGGTCTGCAGCTTGGTCTTTCACTCCGCTTAGTGGTTTATTTTTTCCGAGAACCTTCTGTAGGATTGGTGAGATTTTTCTTCCCTTACCCCTTCGGGTAGTGATTTGCCTTTTTCTGAGAGTTTTAGGTATTTTTTGAGGTAGTGTGTTAGGTATAATAGATATTTTCTCTCCTTTTCCTTTTCTGCCCTTTTCCTTTTAGTTTTTCTGACTTTACTACTGTGTGTGTGTTTTGGTGATAGGTTGAATAAGGGGTTTAAAAGGTGCATCTCCTGCAGGCATAAACTGCCCTCCCAGGATGTACACCTTAAATGTGTTTACTGTCTTGGTCTGGAGCATCTGGATTATGGTTGCTTCATCTGTAAGAGCTTAGGCTTATGTGCTATTAACAAGCACAAGACCAAGCTTGTTAAGTGCTTTTGCTCTCCCAGTTCTATTTCTGCTTCTGCTTCCAAGGCTTCTCCCCCAGATCCAAAGTTTTGGTCCGAGAAGCTTTGGCCATGAAACTCTAGGCAATCCAAGAGGGAGTGTAAGAGGCCTTCTTTAGCCTCCACCTCTGGGATGACTCCCTTGAGTTCTCAGAGTTGGAAGATCCCTCGTCTTTTAGCTTCCCCGGTAACATTGGCACCGACTTTGGCTCTAACATCTCGGAGCTAGTCTTCTTCAGCTCAGAAGACAACAAAAATGACATCTCTAGCTCTGAGCATTCTGAATCCCTTCCTGGTCAAAGGAGCACCTTCAGGCAGGGTAGCGCCCATTTTTCCTCTTGTACTCTTCCTCTTTACCCACTGGAGTCCTCCCCATCTCTACCCTGATTTAGAGCTTCCCTGTCTCGTATCTGGTATGTGGGTCGTGACATAGATCCTTGAAGCCATCCTTGATGGCCTGGTCTGTCCGGTCATTGAAGTCAGTGGGCAGCATCAAATGGGCTGATCTGGAACAGCTGATGCAGTCTATTTTGCAGACACAGATGCAAGTGGGGCTTACACCCTCATGTCCACTTCCAGCGCTGGGACCCTCTGTTCCATCATTCAGATTTTCTCCTTTGTTGCTGAGGTCTTCAGGGCCGGTTGAGTTTCCACTCTCCGGATTGGATCCAGCGGCCTGGCAATCTTCAGCTTCATCCTGTTGCTTGTTAGCTTCGACACTGACTTGTTTGGGGCCATTGGCACCTCTGAGCTATGGTGTCAATGGTTCCTGCTTTGGGGTCATCTCTTCCTCTCACATCTTCAGCTTTAGACAGCCCAGCTCTGATCTTATCAAGTGTAGGTGGTCCCCTTTGGGTTTGGGTTGTCTTCAGTACCCTCAGATCTGACAGGCCCTCTTTGGCCATGGCCTTTGATGTTGTGGAGAGGATGCTCTGTTCTACAGAGAAGGGTTGGATGTCTCCAACTGGCACACTCTCCCAGTTTTCATCTGTTCCTTTGACAATTCAGGCTGCATGATGGTCTGCATCCCCTAGCCTGCACGCTACCCCCTTAGTCGGGGCTACCCCATTCTTCCCATCTTTTCCAGCTTTGTCAGATTGGGAGATTTCAGGTAAGAGAAAGTGCAAGAGGAAGCACTTGGATTCCCTGGAAGAGTGCCTCACTGAAGGTACTGACCTCAAGAAAAGAAGGGGTTCCCCCAGCTCCCTACTTGGTGACTCTTACTTTGGCAATTTGTTCGAGCTGTTTTTCCGGGGGTGGGGGTTGGACCACCGAAGCCCCTTCTCCCAAGGAGTCAGTTTTTCTAGAGCCCTTTGGCATGGGCCCATCCACACTTTGGGTGGTTCCACCTCCATATGCTCTTATAGACCCAGTATCCTAGAGGGTTTGGAAGGAACCTTAGAACCTATTCCTAGGAAGCCAGATAAAGTTCTTGCCTCCTCCAAAAAAAAGACAGGCCTTATTGGAGCCGGAGCCTAGCCGTCAATGCCATTGTCATGGTAGCAACCTCCAAAAAGGAGATTTCTGAGGAGAGCTTCTTGATTCACCCCTTGAACAGGGAGTCTCAGGCACTGGATCGATTAGAGAGGTGATCCTATGCCTCATCCACCTTTGCTTTGAAGGCGCTTAACTACTTATCGCAGTTGAGAAGACTTCAATGAGACCTTGTTTCTGAAGTGTCAAGCACCGTCAAGACACAAAAGTCTCCAGATGCCCAGAAGAAGCTGGAAGACTCAGTTTTCCACCCTGACTTCCATTGCCAATGTTTCAGTGAGGCTAATGTCTAACGTGGCTGATGGAGCATCCAGAGTGGTAGGTTCCAGGATTATGTTGAGTCAGCATGCCTGGATGTGGTTGTGCAACTCTGTGGACTGCTTCAAAGCATCCTTCATCGGTGCCCCTTTTGGCGGGTCCTCCCTTGTTTGGACCCAAGGTTAAAGACACATTGACCATGAACAAGAGCAGAAGACGGTCAACCATTAGAGTTAATTTTTCAACCCCCCCCCCAGCATTCCTTCTCTTGTAATCGGGAATGCAGTAAGTTTTCTTCGCAGGACAATGCATTCAGGACACATAGTCCTCAAACCAAATGCATCTACATATCAATGAAAAAGAGATGTTAGCTGTTCAAAATGCCCTGACAGCCTTCAAGGACCTACTTCATCTGGGATAACTACTGATCAAGACAGACAACACCATGGTTATGTGGTATATAAACAAGCAGGGGGGCACACATTCTTACCCCCTTTGCAGACTAGCCATGACCTTGTGGGACACAGCTTTGACTTACCAAGTACATCTGCAGGCACAATTCCTGCCAGGAAAGGAAAATACTCTGGCAGACGAACTAAGCAGAAACCTCATGGATCCCCATGAGTGGAAGCTGGATCCACAAGTGTTCAGCATGATAACAAGGAAATGGGGATGTCCAGACATAGACCTATTTGCCTCCCCTCTCAATTACCAACTAAAACGATTCTGCACAAAGACTTATATTTGACAAGCATGGAAAGTGGACGCCCTATCTTTCAGCTGGAAAACCCTATCAGTATATGGCTTTTGCCACTGCCTGTCCTCCTCAAGGTGCTCCTAAAGGTCAGACAGGAGAAGCCAAAGATGATACTGATTGCCCCAGACTGGCCACGCCAGTACTGGTATCCAGTACTAAGAAACTTATCTCTATACCCAGCTTGGACCTTACCTCTAATACCTCGACTACTGTCCCAGCAAGACAATCAGGTCATGCACTGCCAACTCAGGACATTAAACTTGGCAGCATGGTGAATAATGTAGTCACACAAAAAACACCTCTCAGTAAAGCTGTGACAGATGTCATTCTGGAAGCCAGAAAGCCTAGTTCTAGAAAGTCTTGTGCTGGAAAATGGAAGAGATTCTGTGCCTGGAACCAGGCCCAAAGAACTGATACAGCGGTACCAAATATTCCTCAGATTTTGCAATACTTAACTGAAATGCTGGAAAAAGGCCCATCTTTTTCATCAATAAAAATTCATGCCTCTGCCATTTCGGCTCATTACAATACAGAGCCACCACTTTTTTCTCACCCTTTATTAAGGCAGTACCTCAGAGGAGCCAAAAATGTAAGACCCACAAGGAGACTACCAATACCTGCATGGGAACTCAACTATGTCTTGGAAAAGCTTACCCTGCCTCCTTTTGAGCTAGTTGCTACTGCTGATATGAAGTTTTTATCTTGGAAAACAGTTCTGCTCTTAGCAATTACTTCTGCAAGACGAGTTTCAGAGCTACAGGCACTCATGGCTGTGAAACTTTTCACCTTTTTTTCATCCAGACAGGGTCTCTCTGAGGACAAACCCAACATTTATGCCTAAAGTAGTGTCCAGTGTGGCTCTTAACCAAGCCATCCATCTGCCAACCTTTTACCCAAATCCACAGAACAAGGGGGAGAGAATTCTGCATTCTTTGGACGTACACAGACAGGTTAGATTCTACTTGGACAGAACCAAAGCTTTCAGAAAGACAGAGCAATTACTAGTGGCATATGCTGCAGGATCACAAGGAAAACCGATCTCAAAGTAGACTATATCTAAGTGGTTAGGCCACTGCATTCATTTCTGCTAATTACACCATGGCAAACCAGTGCCTAAGGGTATTAGGCCTTATTCCACCAGAGCTGCAGCCACCTCAGCAACCTTTCTCTGGGGAGTTCCAACCACAGACATTTTAGAGGCGGCTACTTGGAGTTCAGTGCACACCTTTACAAAGCATTATCATCTGCCACTGTACTCTACATCCAGGGCAGGCTTTGCCACTGCAGTTCTGCAGGGCCTCATAGCCACTCCTACTGCTGTCTAGTTCCAGCATCCCAACCATAGCTTTGGAACTCTACCCAAATGTAATGACTGCAACAGTGAAACACGAAGAACATAGTACAGTTGTGTACACTTACCATAAATGTAGATGTTCGAGTGTATTCACTGTTGCAGTCCAGGTTACCACCCGCCTTCCTCCTTTTTTCTTTTGGATCTTATCTTTCCTTCTCTGATTTATACTATCTATGTGGTGTATTTGCTTATAGATGACGGTAAAATTTATATTTGTGTATTTCTGAATATATATATATATATATATATATATATATATATATATATATATATATAATTTGGCTACCCTTTTTTGGGGGCAGCTGACATCTGGGGCAAGAAAAACTGAAGAAAATGGCATCAGCTGCTTCTTTTAAACCTCTGACAGCCTGACGTCAGGGAAGGGGCGACAGCAGCCGAAGCAGGACCCAAGATTTTGGAATTCAGGCCGGCTGAGGGAAACCTGCCAGCAGGATTACCCAAATGTAATGACTGCAACAGTGAATACACTCGAACATCTACATTTATGGTAAGTGTACACAACTGTACTTTTTCTCTACCTTGGATGGGTCTGGACCTGCTGAGCAGGCATCAGCTTACATGGAAGTCCTTCGCACTGCCGATTCTCTACACAAATTGATGTCTTCATTCATGACTACCGTCCTTTCAAAAACGACCGAGTTTCTTAGGCCCAGGGTACGAACCACACCCAAGAAACTGACAACCCAATCTCAGGCACCTGCTTCCTTGCCTCAGTCTCAAATCTTTAAAAAGTGGCGGAAGACCTTATCCTGCTGATCAGGGGAAGTCAAGCTACACCCTCCAAAAGGAAACGAGGTCTGTCCCTTGTAGGTTTGTCTGAACAAGTGTCAGATGACTGTGATGCATCTGAATATGAAGACATGCAACACCTCTCTACTTATGAGGATTCTGATGCAGAGGATTCCATCCCCTCAGCCTCTCCCCCAGAGGATTTTTCCTTTCGGGAAATCCTTCATACCTTAAGGCAGCAGTTCCAATGGGAGAGTCAGGACTACCCTCAATCAAAAAAGAAACTCTGGGAATTCTTAGATCTTCCATACCACAGACCCTTGGCCATCCCCCAGTCCTGGATGTTGTGGAGGATGTTTTTCTGGAATCCATCTTTACTCCTGACACCCTCCCCTTCCTGGACCCAGAAAATCAGACGGGTACTACAGAGTCCCTGACTCGCACAGATTTCTTTTTAAAAATCCTACTGCTGACCCTCTCAAAGGCCTAAAGGGATTAAAGCAACCTCTGCTAAGAATTCACCCCCCTCAGAGAGGGATTCCCGAGCACTAGACAGATGGTGAAAAAAGGTATACACCTCAGTTACTCTTGCTGTCAGGGCACTAAATTATCAGTTCCACATGCTAAAATTTCAGCAACATACCCCGGAACTCCTCAAACAAAAAATGTCTTCCTTTCCTGCTTCTGCAGAATCTAAAGAGTTACAAGAGTTGATGCATTCTGCAAGTCAAGTAACTAAACACACCTTGCACTGTGGTTTTGATGTCCTTGATGCTTCTTGCAGGGTAGCAGTCGCCGGATCTGTCATTAGAAGGCAAGCATGGCTTAAGGAACAGCCCTTACCAGACCATGTCAAATCTAAATTGTTGGATGCCCCCTTGCACAAAGACAACTTATTTGGCACTAAGGCAGAAGTGGTCTTAAAAAAGATGGAAGAAAATGCAAAATCTTTGCAGACAGTTAAGGATTTCTTACAGGTCCAGCCACCCAGGTTCAGCAGGCGTTGCCCCACCAAGCACTGATCCTTTCCTGCTCCCACTAAAAAAGTTCATCCCAGACCCACCAGACATCTGCCACAGGGAATGCAGGGATCTAAGCAGTGGACTACCTCCACTTCAAAACCAGGGAGTTCCAAGCCACCCCCTTATGGTAAGAACTCACAATGACTCAACCCACTCCCCCTCCCTCTGCCCACCTTCCCTTACCCCTAGGAGGAAAACTCTCCTTTCACGCAAGTTTTCACGGAGCCGTTGCTTATTTTAAAGCTGTCTCACTATGTTAAACCCATTTAACATAGCGAGACAGGTTTTAAAAAAAAGCAACGGAGAAAGCAAGATCTCCGTTGCTTTTTACACACTGTGTCGCTATGTTAAAGGAGTTTAACATAGCGAGACAGCTTTAAAAAAAGCAGCGGAGATCTCTGTTGCTTTTTTTAAACCTGTGTCGCTATGTTAAACTCTTTTAACATAGCGAGACAGTGTTTTAAAAGAGACTTATACTAATGGAAAAAGTCCGGGCGACCGGACCTTTTTCCATTAGTATAAGTCGATTTACAACGTGCACGCTGGCCAATCAGCGTGCACGTTTTGGAATATTAATGGGGGGTTATGTTATAATTTGATGTAAATTTCTTACTGTTGCTTTCCAGTGATTTTTTCTTGAACTTAGTAGATGACTTGCATCATTTGAATACCTGGTTATACAAGAAGAAAACATTTAGGAGCTCTCTTGCAGAGTAGTCCATCAAGTTGTTACATAAAATTTTACTAAAGCAGATAGTGCTGTAAACAATAATGCATTGTCTTGTAAAATGCATACCAGAATTTAAAATGCACTGCTTCCAGAACAAATCATGAAGTACTGAAGTGATGATGAACAGATTATTAGTCGTTAGAAAAAGAACACCTACTTCGCTGAATAAACTATATGAAACTTCAACAAGGCATATTTATTCTTCCCACAGGAATGGATTCAGAGAGAGAGTCTCCTAGATTTATTTATTTATTTAATTATTTTATTTTACATTTGTTGACCGGGCTAGTCTAACTGGATATATGTCCATTTTCAGTAGAGGCCCGGGGAGAAAAGCTCCAAACATCAGCAGTGACAACAAATACAATATATAGTAATAGTCAAATGAATTACAGTACATTGTTTACATTGAGGGTCAGATAAACTTGTACAGAGTCCTTTAGTAGGTATAAGCTAAGATCAAATACAGAGAGCAAAACATTTGAGAGAGCGCAATCCAAAAAAAAAAAAAATTTAAATTGGAATTTTTTTTTTTCAGTACTATGAAGGAAATCATTATTACAGATAGGCAACATAGAACAGTAGAGTAGAGAAGTGCAGAGAGAGCAAGAAGGGGAATGAGATATCAGTCAGGGTAGAGCATGGACAAAGCCAGTGAGTTTTAAGATATTCTTTAAGATGCTTTTTATAAAGAAGAGTGGAAGCAAGGGTGGAAAGTTCACTAGGAAGCTGGTTCCAGCTTTTTCCTACTGTGCTGGTGAAAATTGAGTCCCCAGCTTTGTTGTTGGATTTAATAGTGGAAACTAGAAGCTTATTAGCTGAGCGTAGTGTTGCAAGATTTTTGTAGGAGGTAATCAGATTAGTAAGGACTGGGGTATTATTAGGGTGGTAAAGGATCTTTTGGGTGATAACAAGTTGTTGACAAAGTAGTTGATTCTGCAGTTCTAGCCATCCCAGTTGTTTGGGGTTGTGACAGTAGTGAGTTCTAAAGGGGGTGCCAGTGGCAAATCTGGCTATGTTATTGTAACTGGTGGAAAGTTTGGTGAGGTTGTTTTTAGATAGATTGGTATATATTGCAGAAGCATAGAACAGGGTAGAGATCAGGTGGGTGTGGGCAATAGTGATTCTGGCTGAGGGGGGGGGGGTAAAGAAGGGTTTGATTCTGTAAAGGGTGCCTAGTTTTTTGTTGACAGACTTTATTGTAGAATTAATATGGTCATCATAGCTAAGATTGTTATCAATTGTTACTCCCAGTAGACTGGTTGTAATGTCAGGGGATATGTTAGTTCCATTGTTAGAGGTTACTGTGAAGTGCAGTTGAGCTGATGAGTAGGAGCAAAGAGCAATAATTTTGTCTTTTTGGGGTTCAGGAGGAGGCAGTGTTGCATGAACCAATTTTCAACACTGTTAATTACTGTTTGGGTCTGGAGAGAGGTTATGGACTTGGCTGAACAAATTAAGGTAGAGTCATCTGCATATTGTATGCAAGTGGCTTGAGGAATTTTGGTATGTAGATCATTAATAAACAATGAAAAGAGAAGAGGTCCTAAAACAGAGCCTTGTGGTACTCCAGTGTTCACAGGGAGGGATGTAGAAAGATTACTATCCCAAAGTACTGCTTGTTGTCTGCTTTCCAGGTAGGACTTAAACCATTGTAATGTTTGTGGATCAAGTGATTGGGCTTTTAGTATGTCTATAAGCATATTATGGTTCACCATATCAAAGGCTTTTGAAAGGTCAATAAATAGTGCAGAGGAAAAAGTGTTATTGTTACGATTTTTGTTTATGGAGTCAGAAAAGGATAGCAGGGCAGTTGTTATGCTATGGCATGGCCTAAAACCATGCTGGCAGTTGACAAGTAAATTATTTTGGAGAAGGTGGTCAAGTAGTTGCCTGTGTATGCATTTTTCCGTTATTTTAGCATTATTTTAATGCTAAAATAATGCTCAGGATAATCAGTAAAGATCTGCTAGCTAAAGTGATTTTATCTTGACTAATCCTTTATACTCTTGTTTCCCCACTTAAAATATTAGGATTCTTTGATATTAGTTGGTTGATACCAGAAATTCAGAAAAGGTTAGATTCACGAAGCAAACTTTGAAAAGTTTTGGTTAACTGTACCGAAATATGTGCTTTGATTAGGTTCATAGGTTCATACTAGGCTATCTGCCCTGGGGCAATTATAAGCCTAGCCCGATTCTGTATGGCTTATGCCACCCCTTGATTTGAGCATACTGTGCCCTTTTTAAGGATTAGTTTACTGTGCCTCTGCCTAATAGTGACACGGGAGTAATCCCTGGGACAAACCTACGATCCCCCATCCACTTATCGAGATTCTTCTTGAAGAGATTCAGTGAGGTGCTCTGCCTCACACGAACTGGAATTCTAATCCAGAGCAAAGGGAGCCTCTGGGTTATGAACCTGTCCCTCCAACAAGTTCTATTTATTTCTGTGCTGAGGTTCAAGTCCCTCGAGCGTGTGGCTCTAAGGGATTTAGATTTACTGAGGTGGAGCATGTCCATTAATTCTGGATTTGACATAGCTTTGTATGTCAGGCATAGATCACCTCGAAGTAGGCGGTATGCAACTGAGTAGAGCTGGAGTTTTTTTAACCGAGCAGCATATGGCATCTGTTTGAGACCCTTGATCCTCTTGGTGAGATACTTTTGGGGTCTTTCTAATTGCTGCAGGTGTCGGGTAAGGTACATCCCAAAAGGGGCATTGTATTCTATGATGGGCCTGATGAGGGATGAATAAAGGGGCATGATTACCTCTCTTGATCTAGATGTGAAACCCTTCGTGATGAGGTGGGCTATGTAGAAGGTCTTTCTAACCACTTTGGCAATGTGGTTTTCAAAGGAGAGATTGCTATCAACTTGGGTCCCCAGGTCCCTAATAACTTTCTCTGTACTTAATGGGTTTCCGCCTATGTGGTAATTTGTGGGCACATTGTTTTTGCCAAAGGGTATGACTATATATTTTTTGGCATTTAGCTTTAAACCATGGCGCTGGCACCAGTTATCTGTCTCTGTGAGACCTTTTTGAAGGATGTTTGTGTCAACTGGAGAGTTGATTATGGCGCCCAGTTTGCAGTCATCTGTGAACTTGGTGAGCCATAGTCCTCCCACGTTTGCCTGTACCTCGGAAAAGTATATACCGAACAAGAGTGGTCCCAGGACAGAACCCTGTGGGACGCCACTTGTGACCGGTTTCGAGTCTGACATAGCTCCTGCAACTCTCACTCTGTGGGTTCTGTCTTTGAGCCAGTTTGTGACCCATATTGTGACATAGGGGTTTATATTTAAGCTGGATAGCTTATCTATGATGCCCAAGTGGGGTATTGTGTCAAATGCCTTTGCAAGGTCCAGATAGGCTGTGTGGACTACCTTCCCTTCATCTATGGCTTTGGTGACTGTTTCAAAGAAGTCAATCAGGTTCAAAAGGCAGGATCTGCCCTTGACAAAGCCGAACTGGGTAGGATCTAGTGTCTGTAGGTCCCCAATGTCTTTGTTTATGAGCTCCATGATGATCCTCTCCATAGCCTTGCAGACTAAGCTAGTCAGGCTTATGGGGTGATAGTTTCCAGGGTCCGTAGAGGCTCCACCTTTGTGGAGTGGGACCACTGTTGCTGTACGCCATTCTGTGGGCACATATCCTGTAGTGAGGCTGAGATTGTATAGCTGTTTTATTTGAGGGATTAGTTCCTCTTGGAGTTCATGTAGGACGCAACCTGGGACGCCATCTGGTCTCATGGAAGCAGTGTTTTTTTGCTTTGGAGAGGGCAGCCTTCACCTGAGCATCTGAGATGTTTGGGAGGCAGCCCTCTGCCGGGATAGATACTTGCTCTTTTGGGAGGAGGGGGTGGAGAAGTTTGCACTGAACCTGTCTGCCAGGATATTGGCAATGTCTGTGGGTTCAGTGTATTTTTTGTCGTTTAGAATCAACTCAGAACAAGTCTGGGAGTTGCATCCCAGGTTTCTAACATAACTGAAAAAAGCCTTATGATTGTCTTTGGTGTCCTGCGCAATTTTTCTCTCGAAGCTGGCCTTGGAGGATTTTATGAGGGTTCATAATTTTTTGCTAGTACTGATCAGAGATGCCTTCCCTATTAGGGATTTTGCTCTATCAGGTAGTAGCTTCCTCCTTCTGTTGTACAGTTTATTTATGGCAGGGGTCCACCAGACTGGACGCCTGCCTTTGGATGATTGGGTCTTGGTTTTGTTTGGGATAGCATGATCCATGCATTCCTGGAGATGTCTGTAGAATGCATTTATATAGGATTCTGCAGTTTGGGCCGTAGTTTCCACTGGCCCTGGGGCCTTGAAGGATTCCCCTTTGGTTTTGAGAAGTGAGAAGTTCGCTTTTGAGAAGTTTTTCACTGTGCTTTTCTGGGCTGGGGGTGGGGTCGGGATGTGGACATCCAGTGAAATTAATTTATGGTCTGATCTTACCAATGAGGGATATACTTCTGGTGTGGAGCATAGAGTCCCCATGTTGGTAATGATCAGGTCTAGTATGTTGTCCCCTCTTGTGGGAGTGGTGACTAGTTGTTCCATAGCATTTGAGTTTATAATTTCTAGGAATCTTTGGGCTAAGGTGCTGGGGCTTGAGTAGTGCTCCCAGTCAATGTTTGGGTAGTTGAAGTCACCCAATATAATGGTGTTCGGAGAGATCTTCATGTTCTCCAATGTTTTCAGGAAAGCCGAGTGGGATTCCTGACTTTGAGATGGTTGTCTGTAGGATGCTATAAACTGAAAAGCAGTCTTGCCCACTGTTAGTTGCACATGGATGGTCTCCGATACTTCGTGCAGTGGCACTAACCTAGAGGTGTGGATATCCTTGATAAATATGGAAACTCCCCCTCCTTTTGTGGTTCAGTCTGGGTTTTGGGGCCGAAAAGCATGATATGAGGTATAGCCTGGTAGTGCTGGGGTGCTCTCTGGAGCCTTGAACCAGGTTTCTGTCACTGCACAGATATCGATGTTCTCCATACTGAGGAGAGCTTCGAGTGCGTGCATGTTGAGGTTAAGACTTCTGGCGTTTAGCAGCATTACCCTTAGTTTCTTGTTCCTTGTGCTGTCTATGGGGGTGGGTTTGACTTTTGAGCCTTGCCTAAAAAAGGCACTATGGGGGTGCCAAGAGCCTTTGCCAATATCCGAAAGCCCAGTGGTGACAGGTGCAAGCCATCCCTAGCGAAGCAACGTGGCTTGTCGAGCATGTTATCCCAGGCTGACAGACACTGGATCCCCTTTGAATGACACCAAAATTTTAGCCAATTGTTAAAATCGATCATTTTGTCTTTGTACTGTGGCATCATTCTAGGTGAGGGTAAGATGCTGCTCAAGGTCAGGGTCATACCAGCCTGGGCTACATGACCAGAGAGCTCCTCTATGTCTCTCTTCATGTAGTCCAGGGAGGTACGTTTCAGGTCATTCACACCAGCATGTACAATGACTGAGTCATATTTGTATTTGCTTTGGAGTGACCTGAGTGCTTGCGTTATGTGTCGGATCCTAGCACCCGACAGGCAGCTCACCGTGACCTTCTCTTTATTCAGCCTGGTGAGCGGGACGTCAGTGTGTCTGACAATAGAGTCACCTATAACAAGAGTATCAGGTGTGTTATTCAGCCTTAAGGGCTGTGGCTGCTTGGCACACTGACTTTGTGGGTTATGTGTTGTGTGTGTTTTGTTTTGAGGTAACGTTTGCTTGGATGTCTGCTTTGGAGGTCTCTGTTGCTTAGGTAGATTTTTATTTAGAGCCTCCGAGTATGTTTTTGTGTATTTATGTGTTTGGTTTGCTGATGTGGTGGGACTATGTGATACTGGAATTGTGTTGTGTGAGGTTACCTTCTCCTCCTGACTGGTTACACCAGTTTTGAGATGAGAGAGCTCAGCCTCCAGTTTGGCTAAATAGTTGCATCTCTCACATATATTTGAACCTGTTTGGAGGAGGAGAGGGTTGTCCGTGTACATGAGACAGTTGTAACATTGCCTCAAAATTCCCAGATTCACCAACTGGACTGGAGAGGAAACCATTGACTGACCTTTGGACATGCTAGAGTAATAGGGAAACTGAATTTAAGATTGACCAATATAGGACAGGGTAATCGTAGAGAGTATAAGAGTAAGTAGTGCTTCTGCTTTAATAGTGCTAATTTGTAGGATTACTTAATTGGACCAGTAAAGGGTACTGCTTTAGTAAAGTTTTAGACATGATAGGTATATATATATATATATATATATATATATATATATATATATATATATATCTATATATATATATATATATATATCTATATATATATATATATATATATATATATATATATATATAAAACCAGATAATTACAATAAGTCACTTATATGGATTTTTTGTCTATATTTTATACCATGTTGGAGGCCAGAGATAACTAATAGTTTTAGAATAAAGAGAATGGAATAGTTTTGAGGACCTTGAAATAAAAAATACTATTTGATGGTTTTAGACCTCATAAGATCTAGGAACAGCTAATCGTATTATGAAATATTCTGATTGATTTAGGGAAAAGGTTTGAAATGTATTAATCAATGTACAGGCAAAAATATATTTTTTGATAACAGATGACATGAGAGGTTTATGGATGACATGAGGAGTTTCCATTACTGTTGTGCAATATATATATATATATATATATATATATGTTTAACAGTTTTCATTCACTGACATATTACACAAATTGCTCAGTTTTTAGCTTCCCTTTAACTTTACTCCTCCTCCTGAGCATTATTCTGCTTGTGATGTTCACACAAATTCCATTTATTTTCTATGAAATTTGATCTTTTTTCTTTAATTTATTTATTTGTGTTTTTTACTGAATATTAACTCAACTGAAGTTGTGGCTGTCTCTCTACAGAGTACTTTTTAGAATTTCTGTGTAGCCATTGATAGCAGTGGGGGGTAGATGTTCATCGTGTTACCCTCCTGCAGTCATCACACTTGGGTTATCCTGCCGTCAGGTGGTCCCGCAGTCGGCCCGAATTCCAAAGTCTTGGTCCGGCGTCGGTTGCTGTCGCTTCTTCCCTGACGTCAGTGCGGCAGGGGTATATAAGAGGCATCCGACGCCATTTTCTTCAGTCTTTCTTGCCGCGTGGTGCCCGAAGCAGTTCACAAGTGCCGGTCGGCCGACACCTGAGATTTTCGAATCGAATTTCAGTCCGAAGTCTTCAAAGCTAAGTACCCCATTGGGGAACCTTTTCTTGCCTCAGTCCGATGTCAGAAAAAGTTAACAATTGCATTTCTTGTGGGAAGCAAATACCTCATAAGGACTTTCATTCTTATTGTATACCTTGCCTAGGCCCAGACCACGACGTCACTGGTTGTCGGTTTTGTGCTAGGTTCAGTAAGCGAACTATAAAGCGATGCTTTGATTTTGCACGACACTACTTCGGTAGGAAATTTGATTACACTATGCCGTCGGAGCAACCCACTACCGGCGTGCATAAAAGCCGCAAAGATAAAGACAGGCAGCCTAGATTCGAGGCCTCGGCTGGGCTGGTCGCCGGTTCTCCGGTTTTCAGTGAGGCGCCTACGCAGCCCCTGGCGACCACAGAATTGGAACCCCAGACCGCTTCGGATTCTCAAGCAGAGAGTTCTAGGCCGACGCAGCCATTTTCTTTAGACCCTACCGACAACATTGCAGAAGGAGAAGCCGGTGCTGTGGAAACACCTTCTGATTCAGAAGGTGTCTTCAGACCCGATTACTCTCACCATAAAATCTTATGCTAAGCTTAAGACTCCTCTAAAACCAAAAAAGACTGCACATCAGTCTCCAGTTCAAGGCCCCATGCCTAAGAAACAGATGCTTAAAATGGCTGAAGATTTGATTTCTTTAATCAAGGGTTCCTAACAGCCCCTCCCGACAAAAGGCCTAGACAAGAGGAGGATTATGCCTCCTCTGATCAAGTGTCTATTTTCTCAGGCTCTTCTGAGGAACAGGATTACTCCTTTCCCCCTTATGAAGATTCTGATGCTGAAAATTCCATTCCCTCAGCTTCTCCCCCTGAAGATTATTCCTTTGGCTAAACCTTACATACCATGAGGGAATATTTCCACTGGGAAGGTCAGGACTACTCTGACTCAAAGAAAAGGCTCAGAGAGTTTCTTTTACTCCCCCAGCACAGACCACTTGCTATCCCCCCAGTTTTAGACATTGTGGATTATGTTTACTTAGAATCTAGTCTAAATCCAGATTCTCTGTCTCCTGCTCCAGCCAAACCAGATAGATACTATAGAGTGCCTGACTCACACAAATTCCTTTACAAAAGCCCTGTTGCTGATCCAGAGACAAGCTTGAATACAACGGCCCAGATGGCTTATCTGACGCCAGACAAACAACTACAACTAACTCAATACTTCAAAACAATGGCAACAAAGACCCATCTCCCTGCAAGAAATATTCTGCAGGCCTTGGGCTTCATGGCATCTTGCATACTAATAATACCATTTGCAAAACTGCATATGAGGAAATTACAATGGTACCTAAAAAGCGTATGGACTCAACACAGCCACAGCTTGGAAACAATGATATCTCTCATTCCCTGCCTTCAACAGGAGTTTCTATGGTGGTCACAGGCATGTCACCTCAACAAGGGTCAGCCTTTCTCCTTACCCCCAGCCAGGCAAACTATGACAACAGATGGCATCGGACTATGCCTGGGGGGCATACATGGCAGGACGGTGCATTCAAGGCATATGGACTGCAGATCAAAGGAATCTGCACATCAATCAAAAAGAAATGCTAGCTGTACAGAATGCCCTGACAGCCTTCAAGGACCTCTTACATCCAGGACAGCTTATAATAAGGACAGACAACACCACAGTAATGTGGTACATAAACACACAAGGGGGTACACACTCTTACCCTCTATGCAGGCAAGCAATGACCTTGTGGAACACAGCACTGGCTTACCAAGTTCAATTACAAGCTCAATTCCTGCCAGGAAAAAAGAACACATTGGCAGACGACCTAAGCAGAAACATCATGGAATCCCACGAGTGGAAACTGGATCCACAAGTATTTGCAATGATAACTCAAAAATGGGGGCACCCAGACATAGACCTGTTTGCCAGCCCCCAAAACTATCAGCTAACAAAATTTTGCACAAGGACATTTCACCATCAAGCTTGGAAAGTGGACGCACTTTCATTCAGTTGGAAAATGATGACAGTATATGCCTTTTCTCCATTGCCCCTTCTCACAAAGGTGCTGCTGAAAGTCAGGATGGAGAGACCCCGAATGATACTCATTGCCCCAGACTGGCCACGCCAGCACTGGTACCCACTATTAAGGAATATGGCCCAGGGCCCACCATGGATTTTACCACAAATTACTCATCTGCTCACACAGCAAGACAGTCACATTCTACACAGCCAGCTCAAAACTTAAGTTTGGCTGCATGGCAAATCACCTAAGCAGCCAGCCAGCTATTCTTTCACAAGCTGTTATGGAAGTTATTCTGGAGGCCAGGAGGCCCAGCACCAGGAAAGCCTACTCAGACAAATGGAAAAGGTTTTGCACCTGGAACCAAGCTAAAGGCCAAAATACCCTTCAGCCGGACATACCTCAGATTCTACAATATTTAACTGAGATGTTACACAAAGGGCTTTCTTTTTCATCTATTAAAATCCACGCCTCAGCTATTTCTGCTCACTACAACACAGATCTTCTCTTATTTTCACATCCACTTCTAAGGCAGTTTCTCAGAGGGGCCAAAAACATTAGGCCTCCCAGGAGAGCACCAACACCAACTTGGGACCTCGGGTTTGTTCTGGAAAAACTTACGCTACCTCCTTTTGAGCCAGCTTTCTCAGCTGACTTACAGTTTATATCATGGAAGACTGCCCTTCTGCTAGCAATTACTTCAGCCAGAAGAGTCTCTGAGCTTCTGGCACTAATGGCAGTAGAGCCTTTCCTCATTTTTCATCAAGATAGAGTTTCTCTACGAACTAACCCCTCCTTCATGCCTAAGGTGGTATCCAGTGTGGCTCTAAATCAAACCATCCATTTAACCACCTTCTTTCCAAATCCACAGAACAAGGGAGAAAGATTCCTGCATTCCTTGGACATTCACAGGCAGCTACATTACTACTTGGATAAAACTGAGGTTTTCAGAAAATCTTACCAGCTTTTTGTATCCTATGCTACAGCATCACAAGGAAAGACTATCTCAAAACAGACCATTTCCAAATAGATAGGACATTGCATACATTTTTGCTACACCCATCATGGAAAACCAGTCCCTGCTAGCATAAGGCCTCACTCTACCAAGGCAACAGCTACATCTACAGCCTTCCTCAGGGGGGTGCCAACCAAGGATTTTCTGGAAGCTGCCACTTGGAGTTCAGTACACACCTTCACCAAACACTATCACTTACCACTTTACTCTAAGACTAGAGCTGGCTTCGCCACTGCAGTTTTGCAGGGCCTTCTAGCCTCCTCTAACCCTGTTTGACTCCACCTCCCATCCTTAACTTTGGGATTCCACCCAAGTGTGATGACTGCAGCAAGGTAACACGATGAACATAGTACAGTTCTGTACCTACCATAAATGTAGATGTTCGAGTGTATACCCTGCTGCAGTCCAGGTTACCCTCTGACCTAACTAAAACCTTTCAATACCTTAAAATCTGATACAACCTTTGTGGTGTATTTGCTTATAGCTGGAGGGATGTTTTGTTTGTGCTAAACTTTTATTATTAGTACTATCTACTGACCACCTTTTGGGGGGGGCACCTGACATCTGGGGCAAGAAAAACTGAAGAAAATGGCATTGGATGCCTCTTATATACCCCTGGCGCACTGACGTCTGGGAAGAAGCGACAGCAACCGATGCCGGACCAAGACTTTGGAATTTGGGCCGACTGCGGGACCGCCTGATGGCAGGATAGCCCAAGTGTGATGACTGTAGCAGTGTATACACTCTAACATCTACATTTATGGTAGGTACAAAACTGTACTTTTCACCTCGTCACTGACATTCTGTCTTGCCTTATATAAGTGGTACATTTTGAGTTATCTCTGCTTAATATCAGAGCTTTGGCCGGCTAACATCTACCTGAAGTCAGCTGGATGTATAAGTGAATTTAAGTACACTTTTATCTGCTCTTTTGCATATAGTAAAGACAAACAACAACAACTGTATTTAATTTATTTATTTATGTATTTCACTGAATATTAACTCAACTGAAGTTGTGGCTGTCTCTCTACAGAGTACTTTTTAGAATTTCTGTGTAGCCATTGATAGCAGTGGGGGGTAGTTTCACCTCATCACTGATATTCTGTCTTGCCTTATATAAGTGGTACATTTTGAGTTATCTCTGCTTAATATCAAAGCTTTGGCTGGCTAACATATACCTAAAGTCAGCTGGACGTATAAGTGAATGTAAGTACACTTTTATCTGCTGTTTTTCATATAGTACTGTATTTAATTTATTTGTGTTTTTCACCGAATATTAACTCCACTGAAGTTGTGGCTGTCTCTCTACAGTTAGTTCCACACCCACCCTCGCTTTTTGGTGTTAATGTTGGTGGCTTTGAAATTGCCCGCCCCTCTTGTAGATTTGTATTTGGATATTCCTTCCGGGCCCATCTCATTTGCTCACTCATCTGAGTGCAGTGAGATCATATTCTGATTTCAGGCACTCCTACTGTGTACAAAGCGAGCATCTGGGAAGGACAACCCCTGTAGCCTCTTAATCCTGCTCTGTTCCCTCCCTCAAAAAAAAAAAAAAAAAAAAAAAAATATATATATATATATATATATATATATATATATATCATTCAGCTGCTCTTACTGTAACTGTCTTAGTTGTTCTTCTGCGTGCTATCTGTTCAGTCACTCTTACTCTGCACTTATTACTGCTTGTTAGTAGCCTTCTAATTTACTGCCTTGTTTGTCATTTGTTAATTTAATTGCATTTATTTGAACTGTATTTTCCGTAGTGTTGCTACACACTTGGGTGTGCTGGCCTGCACTACAATTTGAATTGTATTTACTGCTGTTTTAGCTGCTTTTCTGTAAAAAAAAAAAAAAAACTCTAAACTTGTTTCCTGCCTTTCCTGTAACTAGTTAAGTCCAGATACAGACTTGCTGTATCCATGACTGTTGGTAAGCTTCTGAGCCCCCCAAGCCTTTCTGTGTTGGAGGGATGCCTTTTAGCTTATCAGTGGGAGTGGTAAGCACTGGGTAGCCTACCTACCATGGGAAGAGTGGGTTTTGGCCCTGAAATTATAGTTCATTGGCCGTTTGGGCAGTTTTTCCATCTCTTTCTACTTTCTGGTTAAAAGCCCGTTTTGCTTTTGGTTTCTGCCTTTCCTATAACTAGTGTAGTCCAGGTACAGATTTGCTGTGTCCAGGACTGTTGGTAAGCTTCTGAACCCCCAAGCCCTTCTGTGTTGGAGAGAATCCTTCTAGCTTATCAGTGGGAGTGGTAAGCACTAGGTAACCTACCTACCACAGGAGGAGTGGTTTCTGGCCCAGAAATTATAGTTTATTGGCCGTTTGGGAAGCTTTTCCATCTCTTTCAACCTTCTGATTTAAAAGCCTGTGTTTGTGTTTCCTGCCTTTCTTCTTACTAGTCTAGTCCAGGTACAGATTTGCTGTATCCAGGACTCTTTGTAAGCTTCTGAGCCCCCCCCCCCCCAAGCCTTTCCATGTTGGAGGGAAGCCTTCCAGCTTCTCTTGTGGTAGATAGGCTACCTAATGCTTACCACTCCCACTGATGAGTGGTTCCTGGCCCAGAAATTGTAGCTATTGGCTGTTTGGGCAGTTTTTTTCCATCTCTTTCAATGTTCTGGTTTAAATGCGGCACTTGCGCTTATTTCCCTCCTTTCCTGTAACTAGCCTAGTCCAGATACAGAGTTGCTGTATCCAAAACTGTTGGTAAGCTTTTGAGCCCCACAAGCCTTTCTGTGTTGGAGGAAAGCCTTCTAGCTTATGAGTGGGAGTAGTAAGCACTAGGTAGCCTGTCTACCACGAGAGGAGAGGTTCTTGGCCCAGAAATTGTAGTTTATTGACCATTTGGACAGTTTGTCTGTCTCTTTCAACTTTCTGGTTTAAAAGACCACATCTGTGCTTGTTTCCCATCTTTCCTGTAACTAACCTACTTGGTAGCACTAGAAAGCCTTAAACTGATACAAGCCTTCTAGCTTAGAAGAAAGACTTTGGAGTGATTAAGTATCAGTTTTCTGTACTTTCTTGCTATACTTAACTGTTTTCTGCCTAAACACAGATTTTCCAGTGTTTATTGCGATTTAAAAGCTTGTTTTTTCACATATTGTACTTATTTGACTGCCTGCACTTTTAAAAAGTTTTTTATTTAAATAATTTGTTTAACTGTTGTAGGCTACACACTAAAGTGCGATAGTCTTTTCTGATCATTTGTAGTCGTTTAAAGCTGTTTTAAGTGTATTTTTTTACAGTTTTTGCCTTATCTTTTCAAAAAAAACCAAAATACAAAAAAATTCCTTGTTTCCTGCCTTTCTAAGCCAGTAGTCCAGTTTTCAGGCTAGTGCTGAATTCAAGGCTGTGATACTAATTTCTTAGTTGCCCATACCTTACTTGGATAGAAGGAAGTTTCTCTGTTCACCTGTGAGAGAGGGGAGCTTTGAGCAACCTATCTGTCCCTGGAGGAGCGGTTCCAGCCCAGAAGTTAGTAGTTTATTGGCCATTTTGGGCTAACTTCTATCTCTTTCATTTCCCTACTATAAAAACCGCATTTTCACGTTTTTGCGCACCAGACAGTGCCGGTTAGGTACGGTTAAATTATTCCCGGCTCCATTAAGTCTCCTCTTCAGTTTTTCCCTTGAAACTAGTCTAACTCTCAACCTAAGCACTCAAAAAGCATCTTACAGCCTAGCACTTGCTCAGAACTAATAGCAAGCACTAATATACCCTGACACTGATTGCCCTGCAGGGCAAGGCTCTTTATTCACCCCTCACCAACCAAGCGACTAAGCAGCTCACCCTACTATTCAGGCATGACCAAAGGGCAACTTCAGGTGCACTCTCCAGTCCAGCTGGTGAATCTGGGTATCCTGAGGTAATGTTACAACTGCCTCATGTACACAGACAACCCTCTCATCCTACCACAAAACACACAACATATGCGAGAGATGCAGTTATACAGCCTAACTGAAAGCTCAGCTGTCTCCACCCAAGACTGGAACAGACAGTCAAGAGGAGAAGGTTAACACTTGCACCACAACTCCAGCTGCACACAGACCTACCAAAACAGCACTGGCAAAAAATACACATAAATACCGCATTGCTTCGCAAGAGACGGCTTGCACCTCTCACCCCTAGAATACTGGCCAAGGCTCTTGCTGCCCCCATAGTGCCTTTTTAGGCAAGGCTCAAAAGTCAAGCGCACCTCCATAAACAGCACAATTAACAAAATACTGAGGGTTATGCTACTCAACGCCAGGAGTTTAAATCTCAAAATGCACGTGCTCGAAGCACTCCTCAGTATGGAGAACATTGACATCTGTGCAGTAACTGAAACCTGGTTCAAGGCTCCATAGAGCACCCCAGCACTACCGGGCTGCAACTCATACCACATGTTTCGGCAACAGAACATGGACCGAAACACAAAAGGAGGGGGTGTATCCATATTCATCAAGGATGCCTACACCTCCAGGTTAGTGGCACAGCATGATACCACTGAGATCATCCATTTACAACTAACATCGGGCAAATCTGCTATGCAAATTTTTGCTTGCTACAGATCACCCTCCATGACCCAGGACCACCACTCCACCTTTCTGGAGACACTGGAAAACATGAAGGTCCTACCGAACACCCTAATATTGGGCGATTTCAATTACCCTACCATTCTCTGAGAAGACTACTCGAGTACAAATTCCCAGGCCCAGCACTTCCTGGAATTCATCAACTCAAATGCCCTGGATCAGCTGGTAAACTCCCCTACCAGAGGTGAAAACATATTGGACCTGGTCATCACCAACGTGGGCGACAGGTGTTCCACAACGGAGGTCAACCCGCCACTGGTGAGATCAGACCATAAACTAATCACTCTGGATGTCCACACCCCACCACCTCCCCCAACTGAGGAAACCACAGTAAAAAACTTTTATAAAGCAAACTTCACCTTACTTAAGACAGAGGTGGTAAGTTTCACAGCCCCCACGCTAAAGGATAATGCTGCCCAAGATGCAGAAACCTTTACAAATGCAAGGATAATGCTGCCCAAGATGCAGAAACCTTTACAAATGCACTCTGTGAGCACCTACAAGGATGCATGGATCGTGCCATCCTTAGCAAAACCAAGACTCACTCCTCTAAGAGAAGAAAACCAGATTGGTGGATCCCTGCAATAAACAGGCTGTACAATAGGAGGAGGAAACTAGTTCAGAAAAAAGCAAATCCCAAGAAGGAAAGACATCCCTGATCAGTATCAGTAAGAAACTAAGGTCCCTCATGAAATCATCCAAGGCTAACTTTGAAAGAAAAATAGCCAAGGATTCAAAAGATAATCACAAAGCCTTCTTTTAGCTATGTTAAGAATCTAAGTGGCAACTCACAGATATGCACTAAACTAGTGCAAAATAGCACAAAATATACTGAACCTACTGATGTTGTTCGGCATATACTTCTCAGAAGTACAGGCAAACACAGAAGGACTGTGGCTAACTAAGTTCACTGATGACTGCAAACTGGGAGCCATAACTGACTCTGTGGCTGACACAGACATCCTCCAAAAGGGCCTTACTGAGACGGACACCTGGTGTCAAAGTCATGGCCTCAAGCTAAATGCCAAAAATGCATAGTCATCCTGTTTGGGGAAAAATAAAACACCCACGAATTACCACATAGGTGGCAGCCCCCCTTAATACAGAAGAGGTAATAAGAGATCTGGGGACCCAGGTAGACAGTAATCTCTCCTTTGACAATCATATTGCCAAAGTAGTTAGGAAATCCTTCTATGTGGCCCATCTTATTACTAAAGGGTTCGCATCTAGAAATAAAGAGGTTATAGTGCCCCTCTAGTCGTCACTCATTAGACCCATCATAGAGTACAATGCCCCGTTTGGGATGTACCTCACAAGACACTTCCAACAGCTGGAAAGACCACAGAAGTACCTCACCAAGAGGATTACTGGCCTCAAACATATGTCCTATGCAGCCCGATTGAAAAAATTGCGGCTGTACTCAGTGGCATTTCGCTTACTCAGAGGTGATCTCTGCCTGACTTACAAAGCCATGTCCAACTCAGAATTGATGGACATGCTCCAGCTAAAGAAGTCCAAGTCACTGCGAGCCATGCACTCTAGTGAGCTAAACCTCACCACTATAATAAATAGAACATGCTGGAGGGATAGATTCCTGTTACAGAGACTCCCCATGTTTTGGAACAAAATTCCAAATTACATCAGGCAGAGTCCCTCACTAACACTCTTCAAGAGAAACCTTGACGAGTGGATAGGTACCAGAAAATGCACCCCTGGGATCACTTCATTGGCTCTGCTTGACAGAGGATCAGTTATTGGCTCTGCTTGACAGAGGATCAGTTAATTAATCAGTGGGGTGGTGAAAGCCGTTACACCTTGGCTAGGCTTGCAAATGCCCTCGAGCAGATAGCCTAGTACCTACCTATGAACCTATAAAGATTCCACATCCATTTTTTTTACCTTTTTACAGTATTCATTCAGTTCTTCCATTACAGTTAATTTTGATTTCTTTTGTTTTCTAATAATTGCTTTTTTTGGCCACCAGTAGCATTTAACTTAGTAAGACTGCACTGTGTTTATGTAATTCAGATTATATGTCTAATGGAAAGTCTAAGTAATTATTTCATTATTTACTATCATTTGTTCTCCAACATTTCTGTTAAAGTACAGTGCAGTGGATTTTTAAAATCTGTCACCTCTTCATATTCCAAGAAATGTGTTTTCAGTTTCCTGTCTCTTTCTGTCACATCTCCAGCATTTACTGTCTACCCAAGCAAAAATTCCCTGAAGTTTACTTAGGGTGTAAAAATATGTATGCAGACACTTCCATGAAAAAGTTCTAAACCTTCTGGACTTTGTAATATAGTTGGAAGTACTATGGATTTCTTCTCATTCTTCCTTTGTAAATTTTATTTCTGTTCTCTTTCACCAATCTTTTCTAACCACCTCTGACTGATTGTTATTGTTGTTATCATGCAGTATTTTATATCTCTTACTGATTGTCCCTTTTTAACTGCATCTTATGTTGTAACTTAACATAAAAACTGTACCAAAGCTGGTCTTTCATTTAACAGTTCCCTATCCATTTTGTTTTTCCTGAACTTTTATCAATCCCTCCTAGAAAAGGTAGTCTCTAACATGCTGTCCAAGGTCCTACTTAGTCTTGTCTTACTCTACCTTTATTTCTTGATTATTTTCCCAAAATACCTCGGTTCCTTAGCTAATTACTTATAATAAATTCCTGCCAGTTCTCATCTGTTTTCTACACCCATGTGTGTACACAGCCTTATTGGTAAAATCTCCGTTCTCCATTTACATACTAGCTTAGCTTTTAAGAGTACATCATGCCATTTCATGAATATAATATTATGTCTGTTTTTTACTATTCTCCTTAAGGATTGTTGGTTTTTACTGTTCTCCTTAAGGATTGTTGTTTTTTACTGTTCTCCTTAAGGATTAGATCCTAGTAACTCTCTGTCTTGACCCACTCGTCCATTTCATCATCATCCTTTTCCACTTTGCGTTATAACCCCCTGTCTGGGTTATGTATATGAGCTTTAACTGCTTAACTTTAAAGTACCCTTTCAAATCAGTTAATCCCATTGTGTCTTGTTCTGTAGGGAGAATCAACCTATTCCACTTAACTTTTGCTATCTTCAACTCCCAAATTAATTCATTAGTTTCTATAAATATGTAAATATGCCTAACCTGTATATATGACTAAAGAGACTAAAACATTTTCACTGCTTGTACCCTGTTATCCATGCTCATAATCAAGAGCTTCCAGTTTCTTAATGTTTATATTATCTTCTGTGTAGTCTCTCTTATCACATACCCTATCATAAGAGAGTCAGTTTTAATCCATGCAACTAAATGTTTCATTTTATGTCCCCATAAGTATGGGTATTACTAAACAAATTCATCTATGGGCATATAGTTTGCCATTTTGGCTTTTGTTTTATCATAATTTATTTTATGTTCTAAAAAAAAAGACTTGAAACTGCCTCAGAATGTTCCACTACACCAAAACATCATTTTGTGAATTTAATGGTTACTAAATAATATCAAGTACAAATGAGACTGACTTCTTGATTGCCGTTCCAATTCTATGCTTGAATTTATGCTCCGCTCTAAGTGTAATGCAGATAACAGAGGGAGAAAGAAGACTTCTCTGCCTGGCTCCTCTGTTAAAGCATAGCTTGTCAGAGAGGAGCCCTCCAAGATTAATTCTTGCTTCCAATACTAATTACATCATCCTGATTAACAATGTTATTGCATCAGGGAACACAATGCAGCCTATTCCAGTTGATACCATTGAATGCTTTTTCTGCATCAAGACACACCAACAGTAGTAATGTTTTCTTGCACTCCTATTCCTTCTGGAGTGTTGTTGTATTAATGCTGTCAAATATTTTCCTCCCCCCTCCACCCCCAACAAAACCATATTTATCCATATCTGTCAGTTTAGTAACATATTTGCCATTCACTTAGGTAATAAAGACATAAGAACTTTGTAACCATGGTTTAAAATCAAAATGGGTCTATATGAAGCTGGTTCTGAAGGGTTCTTACCCTCTCTAAAATTGAAATGGGTCTATATGAAGCCTGATCTGAATGGTCTTTATCCTCTCTAAAATTAAAATGGGTCTATATGAATCCAGATATGAAGGGTTTTTACCCTGTTTCTCTAATACCGCATTCACTGCTTTCTTCAAAGATGATAATAATTCTCCCCCTTCTTAAAATATTGTTGAACAAGTCCTTCCTGATCTTTTTAATTCTGTTATATTTCGTATTGATTGATTTTATAACACTGTTTTCATTTATTCTCTCCCTATCTTGGCTATTAATTGTTGAGCTTGTCTTTCTCTAACATTGGCATAAATAAGTTTTCCATAAGTATTTCCATGTGTGCCTTTTCTTGGTTTTCCTATTTTTTTTTTTTTTACTTTATACACACTTTCTTAAAATGTCATAAATATCTTCAAAACTGCTATAGGATCTCTGGTTATTTGTCATGTCATAGGCACAGTGAGCTTGACTACAGTTTTTTTTTACTTTCTGTTGCCTAAGTCATTGAGAAAAGTTTTTGCAGCATACAGTTTTTATCCTGGACATTTCTCTATTGATTTTTTTTTTATTTTCCATTTAGAGCTCCACAGTTGCTCTTCCCCTTATTATGTTAAGTCCTCTTCTTTTGCAGTACTTTAACTTTTGTCAGCCCCTCTAAATAATTTCTATTATTTCTTTCCTATATGGAGCTGTTATTTCTACCATCCTTTTAAAGTCCATTTTTATTTTATCTCACTTACTGGCTATCCCAGCTGAAGTGATCTATATCTTCCCTAATTACTCTTAAATTGCACTGCCTATCCTGTCCTTAAGTTCCTCTGTTTTTAACCAGTTATGTTGCCAGTGTTTGATTCTTATGTCATTACCTTGCATCTTTATTTTCATTTTTATTGGTGTCTGATCTGATGTAGTTATTGGATGGATTTGAAAGCTTTCAATTAAGTACACTTGCTCCTGTGAAATGTAACTTCTGCCTAGTCCAGTTATTGTATCCTGGGGAATGATACATACATTCTGTTTGAGGAACTGCTACTGGATTCACATCTTCCATACCAAGTGTTTTTATATATCTCTTCAGAAATGTAACCTGTTTTGTTATATATTCCCTTCTAGGTGCCACTGATAAACTCCGTACTGCAAATGACGTTCCATTTCCCACCCATAAATAGTATTCAGTGTCGAAAGCATATTTTTCCTCCCACACTTTTTTAAGCTCTTTAACTGTTGATAGCGTTGTCGCCTCACAGTTAGACGTTGGCCGTTCGATTCTCAGTTAAAGCGTCTAGTGTGTGACGACATGCGTGCAATGGGCGTTCCTTCGTTGAAGGTTGTGCGTTAGGCCCGGCAAGCCAGCATGTAAAACTCTACTGCCAATCATTAGCGGACCGGAGTTCCGCTGTGGCGACCCCTAACCGGGAAAAGCCGAAAGGCACACACACAACTGTTGTTTTAAGTGGAATATGACTACATATCGGAGTAATTTTCCTCTCCTGCCAGCAACACTAGGTCTACCATTATTGTCTTTTTTTTTCCTTCCTCTAGCACTTTTGGGGCCCGTCACGCTATCAGTATTATTACTCCGATTTACCTTTGTTCCTTATGTTCAGCTGAATGGCCTCCTTGAAATGCTCTCTTTGTGAAGTTCACATCTTCATTTCTATCCATACCTATGGCCTATAACATTGCTATTTTCACCCTACACTACTTAATGTAGTTCAGTAGTATTTGCATTTTGTCTCTACTAGTAAGGCCAGTTAGATTCATTGTCAGTATTGACAAAATAGACATTCAGATTAAAAAAAACATTGATCCAGCATATTATAAATGGCAATTTTTTGAATATCTGTTTCCAACTTGCAACTTACATGCACACAGTGATGACTGGCAGGTTAAGATTGTGTGTAGTTTTTACTTTTCATCTCTCTTTAAACCCATGTCACATTGTCCCTGAGTTTATGCTTTGGAAAGAATACTTGAGGAATAAATAAATAAATCAATTTTTCAAAACACCCATACCTGTTTTAACACATGGCAAATACACACAACTATATAAACTTTCCAAAAAGAAACTCTTCCCCTTCAAGTAAGAGCAGTTGCTCCAAGTTGATGGCTCTGTTCACAAGTATTATGTACTACTCTGTTAATGCATCTGTTACACTTTGTGTTCTCACTTAGATTGCTATCTGTTTTTACCTTGTCTGTTTCCAGATGTGAAAAACAACTTTCATGCTTGAAGTAAGCATTTAACATTTAGTCTTAAAAAATACACTGACTAACCTTAAGTAAATGAATTGCGCACTGTTGTAGATAAATGCATTGAAGTACTTGGGGTTTGTGGGAGGGCAGTTGTGTATACAAGTATTTACTTTGCATAGTTTCACACATAATTTCTTCCTTTGCTTTTTATTTTCATTGAACAGCTTGCCAGTACCCATTTAAAAAGTTAATTGCATTTTATCTCCCAGATACATAGGTAGAAGTCGCTCAGAACACACTGTCCAGAACCCCTGTACTTAATTACCTGCACCTGCATGCTGCTTATCTTCAGCCAAAAACAGGCACTAGTCGAAAAACTCTGCTAGATGCTTTGCAAAAGCAAGAATGAGCTGTCATTTTTCATGTTTTTAACACTTTCTCTCTCTAAGTATTTTTCATTAATACATTGTTTATAGTTTAAACTAAAAAAAAGAACACACATTACAGTACATACACTTTTGTACATAAGCCATCAGACTGTCCTGCTTTGAAATCCCATCATCATAGCCACCAGCCAAACAGATCTCTGTGGTCAGAAGACAAAATTTCTATAGTCATAAATCTAATAAAAGTGCAGGACAAAGCCTGTAGTCCTGCTTCATAGCCAAAGCTTGGAACTCACTACCTTTGGCCATCAGAACAAACTGTAACTTTCATGCTTTTAAATATACTCTAAAAGACTTCCTTTTTAACGCCTGGCTTTGCTGTTGCTCCAACTCTGGCTGAACCCTTCCTATCATAAAGTTCCACTTTTCCTCACCAAACATGCCCCTTCTTATCTAACTTGTATATGACAACTATTTTGCTATACATTCTTACTTTTCCCCCAAAGTTGACCTATTTTTCAATTTCCCCCAAAGTTGACCTATTTTTCAATTTCCTCTATCAGTGTAATAATACCTTAGTGTTACTATGTTAATGATATCTACATTTACTGTATTGTACAATGCATATTTTTAATATAGAGTGACACACATCCTTAACATCTCCTATCCATTCTCTTTATTTCAGTCTTGACAGAAGTGAGGAAAGACCCCACCCCTTTGGATGTATAGTAGCAACCCCAGCCCAAGTCCCACCCACACCCTGTTATGTGATTGCCGACTGATGCCCGATAGCATCTGTTATAGTAGTAGTAGTCATTGTGCCACGACAGGGAAATAATGAATATTTAATATCTTTTACCTTGCCTTTTGTCTTTGACATTAGCACATTAAATGTTGAGAAAAGATGTTATGAATATACAAATAATTAGAAAATTGATAAGAAAAAATCCCTCTTGAATGCAGTGAGTCAGTATCCACGAGCAACTAAACCAGGCAGTTGCTTGATTGGGCACAGAAGGCAGTACAAAGAAAATGAATTTATATATAATAAATTTTATTTTTATTTTTATTTTGTGTATTTCATAGTTGTATTTAATGAAATTTACAATTTTATATATGATTGTTGAAGAAAATATGTAATAATCTTTGACTTCCTTTCCTTTTTGTTGTTTGTGATTGGGAAAATTGATACTACTTGTATGTGTAGAATATAGTTTACTTTTATAGGGTATTTGCAAAGGGTTTTAATTCTGCGATAAAGGCAAGTTACCAATAATAATGTAATAACATGTGAGAGATGCAACCATATAGCCATACTGGAGGCTAAGCTCTCTCAACTCAGTACTGGCGAAACCAGTCAGAAGGAAAAGGAAACCACACTCACTACAATTCCAATCTCATATAGACCTACCACGACAACAAACCAAACACATAAACACACAAAAACATACTCAGAGGCTCTAAATAAAAATCTGCCTAAGCAGCAGAGACCTCCAAAGCAGACACCCAAGCAACCGCTACCCCAAAACAAAACACGTGCAACACATAGCTCACAAAGCCAGTGTGCCGAACAGTCACAGCCCTTAAGGCTAAACAACACACCTGATACACTTGTAATAGGTGACTCTATTGTCAGGCACACTGACGTCCCGCTCACCAGGCTGAACAAGGAGAAGGTCACGGTGAGCTGCCTGTCGGGCGCTAGGATCCGCCACATAACACAAGCACTCAGGTCACTCCAAGGCAAGTACAAATATGACTCAGTCATTGTCCATGCTGGTGTGAATGACTTGAGACATACCTCCTTGGACTACATGAAAAGAGACATAGAGGAGCTCTCTCAGCATGTAGCCCAGGCCGGTATGACCCTGACCTTGAGTAGCATCTTATCCTCACCAAGAATGATGCCACAATATGAAGACAAGATGATCAATTTCAACAATTGGCTTAAGTATTGGTGTCATTCAAAGGGGATCCAATGCCTGTCAGCCTGGGATGACATGCTCGACAAGCCACGATGCTTCACTAGGGACGGCTTGCACCTGTCACCCCTGGGCTTTCGGATATTGGCAAAGGCTCTTGCTACCCCCATAGTGCCTTTTTTAGGCAAGGCTCAAAGACAAACCCACCTCCATAGGTATCACAAGGGATAAGAAACTAAGAGTAATGCTGCTCAATGCCAGAAGTCTAAACCTCAAGATGCACGCACTCGAAACTCTCCTTAGCATGGAGAACATCGATATCTGTGCAGTAACAGAAACCTGGTTCAAGGCTCCCGAGAGCACCCCAGCACTACCAGGTTATACCTCATACCATGCTTTTCGGCCCCAAAACTTGGACCGCACCACAAAAGGAGGGGGAGTATCAATATTCGTCAAAGATACCCACACCTCCAGGTAGGTGGCACAGCACGAAGCATCAGAGACTATCCATGTGCAACTAACAGTGGGTAAAACTGCCTTCCAGTTTATAGCCTGCTACAGACCACCTTCCCAAACCCAGGAACCCCACTCGGCCTTCCTGAGAACACTGGAAAATATGAAGGGCTCTCCAAACACCATTATATTGGGCGACTTCAACTACCCAAACAAAGACTGGGAGCATTACTCTAGCTCCAACACCCTAGCCCAAAGGTTCCTAGAATTTATAAACTCAAATGCTATGGAACAACTTGTTACCACTCCCACAAGAGGGGAAAACATACTGGACCTGATCATCACCAACATGGGGACTCTATGCTCCAGACCAGAAGTGTATCCCTCACTGGTAAGATCAGACCATAAACTAATCTCCCTGGATATTCACATCCCGACTCCACCCCCTGCCCTGAAAACCATAATGAAAAACTTCTCTAAAGCAAATTTCACACTCCTCAAAACCGAGGTGGAATCCTTCAAAGCCCCTGGGCCTGTGGAAAATACGGGCCAGACCACAGAATCCTTTATAAACGCATTCTATGAACACCTTCAGGAATGCATGGATCATGCAATCCCAAATAAAACCAAGACCCAATCCTCCAAAGGCAGACATCCTGTCTGGTGGACCCCAGCCATAAACAAACTGTGCAATAGAAGGAGGAAGCTACCACATGATAGAGCAAAATCTCAAAAAGGGAAGGCATCTCTGATCAGTATTAGCAAAAAACTATGGGCACTCATAAAATCATCTAAGGCCAGCTTCGAGAGAAAAATTGCACAGGGCACTAAGGATAATCACAAGGCTTTCTTTAGTTATGTTAGGAACCTGGGTGGGAATTCCCAGATATGCTCAGAATTAGTCCAAAATGACAAAAAATACACCGAACCCGCAGACATTGCCAACATCCTAGCTGACAGGTTCAGCACAAACTTCTCCCCCCCTCCCCACCAAAAGGGCAAATATCTATCCCAGCAGAGTGCTGCCCCCCTGACATCTCAGATGCTCAGGTAAGAGCTGCCCTCTCCAAAGCAAAAAACACAGCATCAATGGGACCAGACGGTGTCCCGGGCTGCGTCCTACATGAACTCCAAGAAGAGCTAAACCCAAACATAAAACTACTGTTCAATCTCAGCCTTACTACAGGATATGTACCCAAAGAGTGGCGTACAGCAACAGTGGTCCCTCTCCACAAAGGTGGTGCCTCAATGGATCCTGGAAACTATCGCCCCATAAGCCTGACTAGCTTGGTCTGCAAAGCTATGGAAAGGATCATCATGGACCTCATAAATAAAGATATTTGGGACCTACAGACACTGGATCCTACCCAGTTCGGCTTTGTTAAGGGCAGATCCTGCCTCTTAAACCTGGTTGATTTCTTTGAAATAGTCACCAAGGCCATTGAAGAGGGGAAGGTGGTCCACACAGCCTACCTGGACCTCGCAAAAGCCTTCGATACAATACCCCACTCGGGCATTATAGATAAGCTCATCAGCTTAAATATAAACCCCTATGCCACTAGATGGGTTGCAAACTGGCTCAAGGACAGAACCCACATGGTTAGAATTGCTGGAGCCATGTCAGACTCCAAACCAGTTACAAGTGGCGTCCCACAAGACTCAGTCCTGGGACCTCTGTTGTTCGGTATATATTTCTCGGAGGTACAGGCCAACACGGAAGGACTGTGGCTGACCAAGTTCACAGATGACTGCAAACTGGGCGCCATAATCGACTCTCCAGCCGACACAAGCATCCTCCAAAAGGGCCTCATAGAAACAGACAACTGGTGCCAGAGCCATGGCCTCAAGCTAAACTCCAAAAGTGTATAGTCATCCCTTTGGCAAAAACAAAGTGCCCACAAATTACCACATAGGTGGTAATCCATTAAGTACAGAAGAAGTAATTAGGGACCTGGGGACCCAAGTTGATAGCAATCTCTCATTTGACAACCACATGGCCAAAGTGGTTAGAAAAACATTTTATATAGCCCACCTAATCATGAAGGGATTCACATCTAGATCAGGGGAGGTCATCGTGCCTTTTTACTCATCCCTCATCAGGCCCATAATTGAGTACAATGCCCCTTTTGGGATGTACCTTACCAGACACCTGCAGCAACTGGAAAGACCCCAAAAGTACCTCACCAAGAGGATCAAAGGGCTCAAACAGATGCCATATGCTGCCTGGTTAAAGAAACTCCAGCTCTACTCAGTGGCATACTGCCTGCTCAGAGGCGATCTGTGCCTGATGTATAAAGCCATGTCAAACCCGGAATTAATGGACATGCTGCACCTCAGAAAATCCAAATCCCATCGAGCTACGTGCTCGAGAGACTTGAACCTCAGCACTGAAATAAATAGGACATGCTGGAGGGACAGAGTCATGACCCAGAGGCTCCCTTCACTCTGGAATAAAATCCCAGTCCAGGTTAGGCAGAGTCCCTCACTGACTCTCTTCAAGAGGAATCTTGATTAGTGGATGGGAGATCGTAGGTTTACCTCGGGTATCACTTCTGTGTCACTGTTAGACAGAGGCACAGTATACTAACCTCGAAAAAGGGCATAGCAAAATTAATTTAAAATGGGTGGCGAAAGCCAAACACACTCTGGCTAGGCTTATAAATGCCCTAGGAAAGATAGCCTAGTATGAACCTATGAACCTATAAGTAATGTACTCATGAGTAGCATGGAGTTTGTATCTTTCGTATTCAAATGTGTAATGTTTGCATGATGCCATCACTGAATGAGCATATTTTACATTTAGGAGCAACATGGGCTGGCCACGCCCCTCACTGCTGTCAGGAAAGGAACTCCCACACCTGTGCAGTTCCTCCTTTGGGATAATCTTTTCTCACTACAGCCTCTGACTAACTAGTCATATACAAAATATTTTTGCTGCTTTGTAATATTTGTTTACAGAAATGTTTTATTACTATATTACATTTGATGTAATATGTTTGAGTTTCTAATGTAAAATGTCTTTTGGAATAATTTTGCAATGTATAATGTTTGTAAAATGCTTTTTGTGGTATAACCTGGAGCTTTTCTCCCGAGCCTTTGCTAAAAATGGGTACCCTGTGGGCTTAGTTGAACTTTCCCAGTAAAATTAATTAACTACCAAGCCTAGACATCTGCTGCTATATAAATGGATTATTAGAAATCATAGAACCCATTTGGAGTGTAACAGGTTTGATCATCCTACCCAGCCCTCCTAAATGAGGCTTAGGATCAACAAACTATAAAAGCAAAGGATAGAGAAAGGGACCTGGTTTTCTTGTTGAGCCAACCAATATCACATAATTTAGCCTAGACCAAGTTCCCCTGTATACTAAACCTACTTTTCAAGAGGTTTAAGGGGAACTTAGGTTTCAGAAGGCTTTTATCTTTGAATGGATGCTTGTGTTCATCTAAAGATGACTTTCTCAAATTCACAGTGGTGTAAGTTAAATAAAAATTGTACTCACTATTATACACATGTAATCCTTGCCAGACCTGTTGGTGAAAGCAGTAGTCATTTGTGGTTTGTGGAAAATATGTAGGATAGGCTGTGGATGGATGGATGTAAGATGGTTAAACTCCTGATAGGTGCTTAAACATCCTCTGTGGCTGGAGGAAAATGAACCCTTGATAGAGTTCCCAAACCATCCTAGTTAGCATAGCAGCAAGTGCAGACAGGAGGGGGAGAGGGACATTCAGATGTCTTGCTTTACCAACATGCCATCACTGGTCTAATTTTAATCACTGTGATATTGCCTCATTAATATAATATAAAAAATTAATTCATATATCAATACAGTGACCCTCTTTTTCAGTTCTTACGAAGAAATGGTTGTTTTATATCTGCTAAAAACAATTGAGCAATCTTAGAATATTATTCGGATCACAGTAATTAATTCAGGTGTCTTTTAAAAGCCTTGTTTTATGGGACATATCTTAAAACAAAAAGACAAAATACAAAAATTTGAACAAAAATGAAAAGCCCTTACTATAACATTCCTGTAGTTTTCAACTGGAGAAATGGGTCAAACTGTAGAGAAATTGCAAGTCTAGATGCATGGAATACCTTCCCCTTGTGTAAATCCTCCTGGTAGTAGAATCTATGATTGCCAACACACACATTTTGTCTGTTTTAGTACTAAGGTTGTCTTACAAGTATGTGACTTAAAACTGCAGTAGGCAGCGTTGTATTCGTGTGTGTATGTATGTATGTGTGTGTGTGCGTATGTATATATGTGTATATATATATATATATATATATATATATATATATGTATGTATGTATATATATATATATATATATATATATATATATATATGTATGTATGTATAGGGTCTATATTAAAATCGCAAAGAGGCGTTCGATATAACCGAACGGTCATAACACCGATTTCTTTCCCTGGGAAAGAAATCACTAGTACCAAACACACACACACACACACACACACACACACACACACACACACACACACACAAAATTTAAAACATAACTAAGTGGGGGGGTTTGCCCTCCTGTGCCCCCCACACCCCCCAACTAAATATACCAACTCTGAGTTTGCACTATAGTGGGGTAAAGGGCAATGGTACGGGTCAGGCCAAACAATTTTTTTCCCTGGGGAAAAAAAAAATCACTGGCCTGAGCCTTCACTATTTTTAAACTTTGATGTTTCTGTCGCTGAAGAGGTGTTCGATGTAACTCCGCTTTGTGAGTTTAATATAGACCCATATATATATATATATATATATATATATATATATATATATATATATAGATATATATATATATATATATATATATATATATATATATATAGTTCTGCTTAAGATGGTCAACTTGTTACTAATGTCGACAGCTTTTCTGTCTGCCCAGTTTGGTCGACAGAAAAGCTGTTGACATTAGTAACAGTATTACTAAAATGGGGTTGGGGAATTTGTACTTTCCCTGATATTGTGTGATCTAGGAGTTAGTATATTTAATTACAAGAGGGTGTGTGGGGGGGTACTTTTCCCATTGAAAAAATAGTTTTTTGTTTGCATTCTCCAAGATACGTCTTGGAGCATGTGCTGTGTGTGGTCAATTTTTTTTTTTTTTTTGTGGAGGCCAAATGCTTTTCACATCAACTTTTTGAAGGTTACCTCATTTTAGGTATATCCATATAGGTATATTTTTTTACACTTTTGTTTATGATGCCCATTTGTTAATCGTGTAAGACCCTGTTAAATTAGCTGCAACTTTTCTTGCATGTGATAATGTCCTCTGCATCTTTTTAAGTAGTTTAAAGAACATGGTTGCCAAGACCCTGCTATAAGTTATACAGTGCCACTCGGTTGCTCATTCTCTCTCTAGGTTTTGATTGATTGGGTGGAGAAGAAATAGATACCTTTTTTATAAAGGTTACTGTGGAACACTGTCTGGTCAAGACACTTTTAGTAATAGAGCAAGTACAAAGTAAAGATGGACAAGGTTCAGATTATTATAGCTTTAGTATACTTCTGTTAAGATGAAACATTGAAGATGATGGAGTTGATTAGACTGACCAGCTGCTTAAATGTCCCATTCCATGTATACCAGATTTCCTGTTGAAACAGAACTAGACTGAAACTGCTTAACCTTGGAGGTGAAAACAATGGACTTAAGAAATGTTTGTGAACTCATAATGAGTCAAAATGCCCAATGAGCACTAACGGGTGATGAGTTTGCTGACAGAAATCATTAGTTACTAATTCAGAAAAATGCTGGTGTGTGCTGAAGCTGACTGACATACATGTTCATATAAAATATTAATAGTCATTAATTCAAAGGATGTCACTGGTCATGTCATTATGCTGCATTAGTATATGTTGTGTGTATGTGCAGTTAAGGATTGGCTATGTCTGTGCTGTGAGTCCATGTATAACATTGTTCTTTGTACAGCTCTTAGTAGCACTCTTCAGTTGGCCTAGCAGTGCATTTTATATTGCAGAGTGTTTTATTTCCATCCTCTCTTAGCAACAGTCTTTTCCAAGTTATTCTGCAGGTTATTTGAATGACAAACCCATTGGATTGACAGTTTTATATTCAGACAGGTCTTAAAGCTAGCAGTTTTTTTTTTTTTTTTTTTTTGTACAGGAAGAAATGTTATCTTTCTGACCACTCTGACGTATTTCTTTTGCTTAGATATACTTTTTGTAATAATGTAAGCTTAAGATAAAGATCTACCCTGTCAGATGAAAAGCTTTTAGATTTTAATACCAATTTTAACATTACTTGATGCTAACATTTTTTCTAGGTTGAAGTTTCCATGCCAGTAATAGCAGATAACATTTTGAGGTGTGTGTGGGAAATCTGAAAGTCTTTCTGATTATTTTATTTATTTATTTGTTTTTTGTTTACTGGAAAAGTCCACTGGGCTGTTCAGAGACCATTTTTAGTGGTGGCCCAGGGAAAAAATTTCCACCGTACATGAATAAAGATGAATACATATATTGGAAATATTCAGTCAGAAAGTACGTGCAATGAATAGTTGACATTTACATACAGGTAAACAAGTAAATATGTTACATTACATGATTTTAAGGTATAACAGTAGACAGGAAAAACTTTGCTTGCAGTAAATATTCTAAAGAGGCTTAGTGCAGGTACAGATCCAGATAGAAGATAGGTATTCACATAATGAAATTTTGAAAAAGGCAGGATTCTGGTTGTCCGAATAGATAATGTTAGAGCATTTTGGCTGTAGAGCATGGGTAAAGAAGCTGGCCAGATCCATATAGGTTCATTATATTATAATGTGAGAAAGCATGGCAGACTGTAGGTATTGATTCTCATCGTTTTTCAGAACTCATCCTGTACTCGTACCTATTTACTGCTTTTTGACTTATAATTGTCATGCCTTTTTTGTTTGATTGTGAAGCAACTGTCCCACATTGAACTATTTTTCCCATTTTCCAGCATCCATTGACAGTAGGTTTGCAAGGAGGGAGTTGGCAATCATATGTTGTCACCCTTTAGACATGGGTTCATAGGTAGGTACTAGGCTATCAGCCCGAGGGCTTACTTAAGCCTAGCCAACAATGTTCCCTGGCTTACGCCACCCAAGAAAGTTAGTTTCCTATGCCACTGTCGAGTAGAGACACAGAAGTGATCCCCGGGGTGTATTTCCTATTTTCCATCCACTCATCAAGCTTTTTCATGAAGAGTGCTAATGTAGAACTTTGCTTGACATAGATGGGTAGCCTGTTCCAGAGAATAGGAAGTCTCTGGGACAGGAATCTATCCCTCCAGCATGTCCTGTTTATTGAGGTGACAAGGTTTAGGTCCCTAGACCGTGTAGCTTGGAGGGATTGGGATTTCTTTAGGTGTAGCATGTCCAACAGCTCTGGGTTTGACATAGCTTTATATGTTAGGCAGAGATCACCTCGGGAGTAGGCGATATGCTACGGAGTTAAAGCTGGAGTTTTTTGAGACGGTCAGTGTCGAGCATCTGTTTGAGGCCAGTAATCCTGTTTGTGAGGTACTTCTGTGGTCTTTCCAGCTGCTACAGATGTCTTGTGAGGTACATTCCAAAAGGGGCATTGTACTCTATAATGGGTCTAATGAGTGTCGAGTAGAGGGGAACACTGACCTCTTTTTTCCTGGATGAGAACCCTTTTATGATGTGTGCCACGTAGAAGGACTTCCTGACTACTGTGGCAATGTGACTATCAAAGGACAGACTACTGTCCACCTTTGTCCTAAGGTCTCTTATCACACATTCGGTGTTAAGTAGACTGCTGTCTGTGTAGTAGTTCATGGGTACAGCGATTTTACCAAACGGATGACAATACACTTTTTGGCATTGATCTTGAGGCCATGGCTCGGATACCAGGCATCTGTCTCAGTGAGGCCCTTCTGTAGGATTTCCACATCATTTGGGGACCTGACTAAGGTTCCTAGTTTGCAGTCATCTGCGAACTTCGTTAGCCAGAGGCCTCCTGTGTTAGCCTGTACTTCAGAGAAGTAGATACCAAACAGGAGAGGTCCCAGGACTGAACCCTGTGGTACTCCAGTTGTCACTGGTTTGAGGTCAGATTTGGAGTGTGCAACTTTTACAGTGTGGGTTCTGTCATTGAGCCAGTTGGCAACCCATCTTGTGCTGTAGAGATTTATACCTAGATGTGAAATTGTTCGATCTCGCCATTTGTTCTTACGTACGGGTTCGGAGCCGGCCCTCTGCTCCGAGTCGGCCACATCGCAAGCTCTGCATCTAAGAGAAGCTCGAGGACCAGTTCCTATCCCATGATCCCCTGCTGCTATCCCTCAGATCTAGTTTGCCGCTGCAACAGGTCACGTCGACGGAGAGCTCGGGCCAGTAAAATTTTACTTATTCATGTTAAAAAAAAAATAGCTTTTTTATTAATGAGTTAGTTTAAGAGTGAGTGTGTGTATTATTTAGTTATATCCTATTAATAGTTATAGTTGTAGGAGCAGCTGCTCCTAGGCAATAGGCTGTTTTTTTCTGTCACGGCTCTGGCAGAATTTTTTCTATATAATACTGTTTTTGTAATATTAATCATATATATATATATATATATATATATATATATATATATATATACATACATACATACATACATACATATTTACTCTTAGTGTGTTTTTGCAGTTATATTTACATAGTTTAGTGTGGTTTGCTGTGTGTTTTCTACATTAGTGTTATTAGTGTTATTATACTTAAACTTAGCTTGTAGTTATGTCTGAGAAAGCTAACTCAGGATTCAAGCGCTGTCAGTGTGGACAGAAGATGTCCATTACGGACAGTCATACTTCCTGCGTCTACTGTCTTGGCCCTCTCCACCTTCAGGAAGACTGTTCCATCCTTTAGTGGAAGGGTCATGATGAAGAGACGCAGGAAGCTTATTGAGAGGGGCCTTCTAAAGCCCGATTTTCAAGAGGCCTTAGAGAAGGCCGACCAGGCATCAAAGTCTTCGAAGGGGTCGAAGACTTCGAAGGTATCTGAGCCCAAGTCTTCGTCTCTGAGCACCTCGATCAAGATTCAGTCGCGGGCTCCACAGACCTTGGAACCGAGCATCGAATGGTTGTCTCGAATCTAGGCCCAGGTCTTGGAGCCGGTGTCAGAGGTGCCTCCATCTTTAATCCTTCGCTCGGTGACCTCTTCAACTCCTTCGACCCGTTCTTCCAGAGCGATGTCCGACACCGATGTGGATCGAGTGGTACAGAAGCTTATGGAGAACACGGCTCTGTCCAAACTCATTGCAGTTTCATCCCAGTTGGTTTCGAAACTTGAAGCCCTCCCTGTTCCACCCATAGATCCTCCTTCGAGACCCATTGAGTCTTTGGAGCCGGGAGTCGAGGATCTGATATTTGTTGATCCTCCAGTTCCGAAGCCTTCCTTAGTGCTGTCGGCACCACTGACCTCGACACCCTCAGAGCCCGTCGAGGGGTCTCAGAGCCGACGGTCTCTCCTTGGTTCCGGGGTGGAGAGTCGGACTGAACTTTCAGTCCCAACTCTTCCCCTTGGGGCCTCGGCGCAGATTAGCTCGGCTCCGTCCTCTGTATCGGAGCCCGTGGCTCCAGTACCAGGGAAGCTACCATGTTCTTCGGATCCGGTGGAGTCCTCAGCCCGGGGCTCCAGTGCCTTCGACGCCATGAGGAAGGTCTTGTCTGGTCAGGCACTCACATCATCAGAATCCACTTCTCCTTCCCTGAAGGAACCGTGTTCTGCTTCTGCACCCTCGATCCCCACCAAGCGTAGAGACCCAATGCCTCAGTCAGCCCCAGAGGGTGAACCCTGTTCCTCGGAGGCTTCACCAGACGTCCCCTCTGATGAAATTCCGAGGAAGAGATTGTGCAAGAGGAGACACATTGATTCCCCACAGGAATCATTGACATCGGACACCGACTTGGATGAGTCAGAGGGGTCCCCACGGTCCTCCCCCGAGGATGTCTCATTCTCTGACATCTTAGAAATTTTAAAACAGAGGGGTGGCTGGCAGACACTTGCCCCCACTGAGGACGAGTCGGTGTTGCTGAAGGCATTTGGGGCTCAACCTTCCTCTTCCTGGGTGACTCCGCCCTTCGAGCTAATGGATTTAATAGCTTGAAGGGCTTGGGAGGCCCCTGATACCGTAGAACCAGTACCTCGAAGATCGAATAAATATATTACTGCCCCCCAAGATAAAGCTTACCTTACCAAGGGAGTCCCTGTTGATGCTATGGTGGTGGCGGCAGCCACCAAAAAGGAAATGTCCGAAGCATCTTCCTCTGTTCATCTTCCTAACAAGGATTCTAGGACTATGGACAGGTATGGGAAGCGCGTGTTTAGCTCAGTGACTTTTACCATGCGATCGCTGAACTACCTTACCCATTTTACGCGCCTTCAGAGAGATCTCATTAAAGAGTTGAGAGATACTCTCCTGGGTACCACAGATGCTACTGTTTCAGCCAAGGTGACATCACAGCTTAACACCCTTACTTCAGTAGTTAACTCGTCCATGAGACTCATATCATATGCGGCCAAAGGTTCGAGTAGGGCGGCAGCCTCAGCGATTGCTCTGCGGAGACAATCCTGAATGCGCCTGTGCTCCTTTGTGGAAGCCTTTAAGTCTTCTTTTACTAATGCCCCCTTTGATGGTGCCTCCTTGTTTGGGCCCAAAATGAAGGAGACACTCACTAGGTGCGAGCAAGAGGGAAAAACCCTGTCTGCCGTAGGGGTCCGTTTTTCCGCCCCCTCTAGACCGTACCCCAAAGGGCAACGAGGCGGGAAAATGTGGTTCCGGAAGACTCAGGGATATTTCCAGTCTGCACCTAGCGATACCCCCTCCAGAGGCAGAGGAATGGGAAGGAATGGAAGACGCCACCTAGGCGGCAGAGGGGATTCGCAAAACCAGGGCGACAAGGATACCGTCCCTGGGAAGCCCTTCCAGCACTCCTGAGTTTAGGCCCGGCTTTCCTGCTCTGGAGGCAGTCGGGGGCCGCTTGGCTTTATACCCGGAGGCCTGGCTAAATCTCACATCAGATTCCTGGGTAAAAAGCATAATAACCAGAGGATACGATATTCCCTTTCTAAACAAGCCACCCCCCCCCCAAGAAAGATTCCCAGGTGTTTCACCCGCTCTGTGGGATCAAGCAGCCATAGAAATACAAAGGCTATTAGAAAAAAAGAGTCATCCAGCCAGTCCCGGTGGACCAAATAGGATCCGGAACTTACTCAAGGTTCTTTTTAGTTCCAAAGAAAACAGGGTACTGGAGGCCAGTACTGGACCTCAGCAGACTCAACACCTTCATGAAGAAGGAAAAATTCCGGATGGTCACGCTACAATTGATTATTCCCTTTCTTCAAATGAACGATTGGATGTGCTCTATAGATCTCAAGGATGCGTACTACCACTTAAAAATGGCCAGGCCATCCAGAGATCACCTGCGCTTCCAGCTGGGAGCCAGTCATTTTCAGTTTCGAGCTCTGCCCTTTGGCCTCACCTCAGCCCCCACGGTGTTCACCAAGTGCATGGCAGTAGTGGCGTCTCACCTGAGATGATGGGGATTCAGAGTGTTTCCGTATCTGGACGACTGGCTCCTTTCCGCCACCACCAAGTATCATCTAGTGCAAGCCAGGGACTATACGATCAACCTCTGTTCCAGCTTAGGAATAACAGTGAACTTCGAAAAATCTTCCTTGTCGCCCTCACAGCATATCTTATTCATAGGGGCGGAGTTGGATACTTCCGTAGCATGGATAAGACTTCCTCAGGCAAGAGTGTCAGCCCTGAGGGATCAGGTCTCTATTCTTCTTCAAAACAAAAAAGTCCCCACGATACAAGTATTGAAAGTATTGGGCATGATGGCAGCTACCCTTAGTTCAGTTCCCCTAGGGAGAATGCACATGAGGATCCTCCAGTGGCTCCTCTTTGCTCAGTGGTCGTTCCAACAGTTACCATTGTCACACAGAATCTTAATCACGGAAACTTGCAAGCGGGACCTCTGTTGGTGGATAAACAATCAGGAACTGACGATGGGGTGTCAGTTTGCACTCCCTGCCCCCGTAGCCACAATAACCCCTTATGCAGAAAGGCCCTGAGAATCTGGCAATGGGCTGTGTCCACCGGACGCTTTCTAATAGCAATGCACATCCCGGGAACTTCCAACGTCATAGCGGACAGGTTGAGCAGAGCCATCCTGTTACCTCATGAGTGGTCCCTCAAGAATCAAGTTGCGGAGAACATCTTCCGCAGATGGGGCCAGCCTTGCTGTGATCTCTTTGCTTCCCCCTTGAACGCCAAATGCAGAAGCTACTTCACCCTACTACCCCCTCCGGGGGGTGCCCCCAGGGACGCATTGGTACACGATTGGCCCCCGGGTCTCCTCTATGCCTTCCCTCCTATTCCATTAATTCCCAAATTTCTACAGAAAGCCAAAGGTCTGGGAAGGACGATCATCTTGATAGCACCATTTTGGCCTCGACAGATCTGGTTCCCTTTCTTCAAGCTCACCAGATGGAGGAACCTTGGACTCTGGACCCAGTGCCAGACCTGTTGACCCACTCGTCAGGAGATCCTCACCCATCTCTTCAGCCCCTCAAACTGACAGCTTGGTTGCTCCACTTCCCAACCTAGCCAGGTCGGACCTTTTATCCCCGGCAGTGCAGCACATTTTAGATTCTTCCCACAAAGCCTCCACAAGAAAGCTGTATAGGAGCAAGTGGAAACTTTTTGCGTGTTGGGCCTCCAGACAGGGTATAGTCCCTTTAGTGGCCCCTATTCACAAAATTTTAGAATTTCTTCCACACTCTTTCATCAAAGGTCCTCGAAGTCCACGATAAGAGTTCAACTAGCTGCCATATCAAATTTTCATGTGGGTGAAGGGGGAGCTACAGTTATGTCCCACAGACTTTGTAGAGCATTTATGAAGGGTGCATTCCATCTCAGGCCACCCACACAAAACCCGGTATTTCCCTGGAATTTGAATCTAATGCTGTCTCAACTTATGTTGGAACCCTTCGAACCAGCTTCGATGTGTCCACTTAAGTATCTATCCTGGAAAACCCTGTTTCTGGTGGCAATCACTTCAGCTCGCAGAATCTCGGAACTACAGGCATTGTCTATTAGACCCCCATATATACTCTTTCACCCAGACAGGGTCACCTTGCGTACTAATCCATCCTTTCTGCCGAAAGTATGTTCAGTATTTCACATTAATCAATCCATTGAGTTTCCCACTTTTTTCAGGAACCATTCTAGTAAACTGGAATACATGTTACACAAATTGGAGGTCCACAGACAGTTGAAATTTTATCTGGACAGAACCAAGGAATGTAGGAAATCAGATCAACTTTTTGTTTCCTTTGCGGAAAATAAGAAAGGACTGGCAGTGACAAAATGCACGATGTCTAAGTGGCTGTCAGACTGTATAAATTTTGTCTATTCATCCTCCAAGCAGTCTCTTCCGTTCAAACCTAGAGCTCATTCTACCAGGGCTGTGTCCACTTCTCTGGCCCACGCCGATCGTTTACCGTTGGATACCATATGTGCGGCAGCTACTTGGGCCAAACCTCATACATTTATTACTCACTACAAAGTGGACAGGGCTTCCTTTGGTTCTACGGTTCTCAGCAATGTTCTTCTGTGAGCCACCCAGGGTTGCGGTGCTAGGGACGCTACCTATACGTAAGAACAAACGGCGAGATCGAACAATTTCACATAAAGAAGTTATTTTCTTACCATAACGTTCCATGTGAATTGTTCATCTCGCCTTTGATGTCCTTCAAGGATGCATCTGCAGTCCTTACAAATGGGTTGTCCTGTCGTCAGGCAGCCCTTCGGTCGGCCGGATTCCAAAGTCTGGGTCTGGCCTTGGCTGGTGTCGCACTTCACCCGACGTCATAGCGGCAGTTCTTCGGGTATAAAGGCATCAGCCGACGCCATTTTCCTCAGTCTTTCTTGCCGCGTGGCGCCCGAAGCAGAAGCTGTTCGCAAGTGCCGGTCGGTCAGAACCGGAGATTACTACTACAAGTACCGAAGACTTCTAAAAAGCTAAGTGCCCCGTTGGGGACTCTTTCTTGCCTCAGCCGATGTCAGAAAAAGTGAATAACTGTTTAAATTGTGGGAAACAAATACCTCATAAAGATTTCCACTCTTACTGCTTACCTTGCTTAGGCCCAGACCACGACGTAGCAGCTTGTCTAGCCTGTGCTTCTTTCAACCGACGAACGCTTAGACGTCGGTCTGAATTTGCTGAAGAGTTTTTCGGCTCCGCTTTTGCTTACATTATGCCGCCGGATACTCCGACTACGCAGATTTCTAAAACACGCAAGGAAAAGGACCGACACTCGCGGGCCGCGGTTTCGCCCGAAACCGCCGTTAAATAACTGTGAGTGTCTCGGTTTCGCTGAAACCGAGTCCACGGTTCTTCCTTCGGCCGAAAGCTTGCCACTTACCGAGGCCTCATCCAGCTTGGCTGAATCTGCTACTGAAATCCCACCTGCTCCTGCAGGTTCTCAGGATTTATCAGATACTATCCCTTTGGATATTTCTACCCCTGCACGTGGAGCTGCTAGGCCTCCTGCATCCATGTCGATTAAGGCCTTTGCCAGGGCTAAAGCAGCAAAAACTACCAAAACTGTGCCTGCTAAGACTCCCTCTCACAGACCCAGTTCTAGTTTACAAATGCTTAGTCTAGCAGAGGATCTCATTTCTTTGATCCGGGGATCCCAACCACATCCAGACAGGGCCTCTCACCCACCTCCAGAGAAGAGGACTAGAGTAGAGCCCCCTGAGCCTGTTTCTTCAGATGGCTCCTCTGATGAATCAGATAATTCAGACCCTCCAGAGGCCCCTTTTTCTCCTTATGAGGACTCTGATGCAGAAGAGTCCATTCCTACTGCCTCTCCGCCTGAGGAATTTTCTTTTGGGGAAACCTTGCATGCTATGAGGGAACAATTTCAATGGCAGGGCCAGGATTTTTCAGACTCTAGGAAAAGGCTTAGAACCTTTTTGCATTTGCCACAGCATAGGCCTTTAGCCATTCCTCCAGTGCTTACTGTTGTGGATGATGCTTTTAATGATGCTTGTACTGCTTCTGATTCTCTTCCTCCGGCCCCTGCTAAGCCCGATAGGTACTACAGGGTTCCGGACACACATTATCATTTGTATAAGGCCCCTTTTGCAGATCCCGAAACTATCTCCCAGGGACCCAAGGCTGTAGCAGCTATCTCTACCAAAATCCCCCTCCCCTCTGAAAGGGAATCTAGGGCCTTAGAGAGATGGGGTAAAAAAGTTTACACTTCTGCTACTCTTTCAGCTAGGGCCTTGAACTGTCAATTCCACATGATTCAGTATCAGGAATTTATGTTAGACCAGTTAACTAATAAACTGTCCTCGGATGAACCATTAGACAAAAAATCTGTACAGGAAATGGTACATAACATTCAGCAGGTCAGTAATCATTCCTTAAAATGCGGCTATGATGCACTGGAGGCTTCCTTTAGATCAGCCATGACTGGCACAGTGATCAGAAGACATGCATGGTTAAAAGAACAGTCCTTACCAGACCATGTTAAATCAAAGCTCCTAGATGCTCCCATGGATAAGCTCAATTTGTTTGGCTCCCCTGCACAGCAGGTGCTGAAGAAGGTGGAAGAAAAAGCAGAATCTGTCCAGACAGTCAAGGATTTCTTGCAGGTCCAGCCTCCACGGTTTAGCAGGAACTGGCCTTCCAAGAATTGGTCCTTTCCAGACACCTCCAGAGCTCCGAGAGGCAGGAATAGATGCTCAAGAGGCAGGGGTCAATCCAGAGGTGCCTACAGGGGACGTCAGTGGCAGACTAACAACCAGCGAGGTACAGCCACAGATCCAGCCACCACCACCACTTCCACAGGACAATCCCAGTGACTTGGCTCTGGCACCGCCTACCAGGGAACAACTAGAGGCACCCTTAGGCGGGAAGCTAGCCTTATTTTCAGTAAACTGGCATTACATCACAGGAGACAAATGGATTTTACAGACAATAGACCAAGGTTACAGGTTTCACTTCCATACTCTACCAAGGAAGAGGGGAATACCAAACCTACCTCCAAATCAGAAGACAGAAGCTCTAGAACAAATAACTCACTTACTAAGGATGAGAGCTGTAGAAAGGGTACCATCTATGGAACAAGGGCAAGGATTTTACTCCAGACTTTTCCTGGTACCAAGAAAAGAAAACCAATGGAGGCCTATTCTCGACCTGTCCGCTTTAAACACATACCTCATTGTTCCAAAATTCAAAATGCTGACCCTACAGCAGCTTCTTCCCATGCTGGGCAAAGAGTCTTGGCTGGTAACTCTAGATCTCAAGGAGGCATACCTGCACGTCCCCATACGACCAAATTGCAGAAGATACCTCAGATTTCTTGCAGGATCAGAGCATTATCAATTCTCAGCATTGCCCTTTGGCTTATCTACTGCCCAGAGTATTCACAAAATGCCTGGCATCAGTAATTGCTCATTGCAGGCTTCAGGAATTCAAATTTACCCTTACCTGGACGACTGCCTGTTACAAGCGGACAACAAAACAAATTAACAAAAGATTTGCAAAGGGTCATTCATCTACTACAAGCCCTGGGATACACAGTCAATATAAAAAGTCAAGGCTGATACCATCCCAAAGGATAACCTTCTTGGGTGCAGATCTGGACACATCAAAACAAATGGCATTCCTGACAGTAGAAAAACAGGAGCAACTCCTTTCTACTTCATGGCATTAACAAAGCAGAACCAGCTAACAGCAAGAAAAGTCCTGCAAGCTCTCGGTTACATGGCATCCTGCATAATATTGATTCCACATGCCAGACTACATATGAAAAAGTTACAGTGGTACCTAAGGAATTTATGGTCTCAGCACAAGCACAGCCTAGAAACCCAAATTCCAATAATTCCATGCCTGACGCAAGAATTCCAATGGTGGGCTCAGGCCTGTCAAACAAACAAGGGACTGCCCTTCCACAGCACTCAACCAAGCCAGACCATCACAACAGACGCATCAGACCTCGGTTGGGGGGCACACATGCTGGACAAGTGCATACAAGGCTTATGGACTCAAGACCAGCTGCACCTACACATAAAAGGAAATGCTGGCAGTAAAACTGGCAATTCAGGCATTCAGACCATTTCTTTGACAGGGCCAACTGCTGATAAGGACGGACAACACCACAGTTATGTGGTACATCAACAAACAGGGAGGCACACATTCATACCCTCTATGCCGGATGGCAATGGACCTCTGGAATGTGGCACTGAGCTTCAACATTCAGTTACAAGCAATTTATGTGCCAGGAAAAGAAAATATACTAGCAGACATCCTAAGCAGAACTACCACGGATGCCCACGAATGGATGCTGCATCCGGACATCTTCAAAACCATTACAAGGAAATGGGGACTACCAGAAATAGACTTATTTGCATCCCCCCACAATCACCAACTGAAAAAATTCTGCACAAGGACGTACCACCCACTTGCTTGGAAAGTGGACTCCCTATCTTTCAGTTGGAAAAACCTGACAGCATATGCATTACCACCTCTTCCTTGGATGCACAAGGTGCTATTGAAGATCAAAGAAGACCGTCCAAGGATCATCCTGATAGCTCCAGACTGGCCAAGGCAACATTGGTACCCATTACTGAGGAGTATGTCTCGGGAACAAATATGGCCTCTGCCCCTAGTTCCCTTGCTGTTAACACAGAACAACTTCAAAACCCTGCATCCAAGCCTGAAAACACTGCAGCTGGCTGCCTGGAACATTGCATAAGACAAAATAACCCAGATTTTATCTCAAAGGGTTAAAGACATTATCTTGGAGGCTCGCAGACCCTCAACAAGAAAAAATTATTCAGCAAAATGGAAAAGATATCTCATTTGGAGTACAGCAAAAGGAGAGAATGTGTCACTGGTTAAACATAGCTAACATCCTGGAATAGTTGGCAGAGCTCTTCCACAACGGCCTGTCCTATTCTTCCATTAAGATTCATGCATCAGCTATTTCAGCAGAATACAACTTGGATCCTCCAGTCTTCTCTCATCCTCTGCTCAGGCAGTTTCTGAGAGGAATTAAAAATGTAAAACCACCTAGGAAGCCACCATTGCCAGCATGGGAGTTGAACTTTGTGCTAGAAAAGTTGACACTACCTCCTTTCGAACCAGCAGCAACAGCAGAATTACAATACTTATCATGGAAAACTGCTTTCCTGCTTGCAATCACTTCAGCAAGAAGGGTTTCTGAGCTACAGGCATTAATGGCAGTACAGCCCTTCCTGATCTTCCATCAAGATAGAGTGTCCATGAGAACTAATCCTACTTTTATGCCAAAGGTGGTCTCCAGGGTATCTTTAAATCAAACTATCCACCTACCTACATTCTTCCCCAACCCACAGAACAGGGGAGAAAGACTGTTGCATACCTTGGATGTACATAGACAATTACGTTACTACCTGGACAGGACCAAGAGCAACAGAAAACTGACCAGCTACTGGTAGCATATGCAACAGGAATGGAAGGAAAAGCAATTTCAAAACAGACAATCTCTAAGTGGATAGGAAATTGCATTAGATTTTGTTACTCCTACCATGGGAAGAAAACTCCAGAAAACATCAGGCCTCACTCTACAAGGGCTACAGCCACTACCACAGCTTTTTACGAGGAGTGGCTACCAAAGACATTTTAGAGGCTGCTACTTGGAGCTCCGTGCATACATTTGCCAAGCATTATAATTTACCTTTATACTCCAGATCCCGAGCAGGTTTTGCCACTGCTGTTTTGCAAGGGATCTTAACTACACCATAATCTTATTTCTCCTCCTCCCCCAGTTTGGCTATGGTATTCTACCCATTTGTACGGACTGCAGATGCATCCTTGAAGGACATAGTACAGTTTTGTACCTACCATAAATGTAGATGTCCGATAGGCATGCATCTGCAGTCAGGATTACCCACCCTCCTTTCCCTCTGTGGTACTCCTAGGGTATTTGCCCATCTTGTAGCTAGCTGGGGGAATTTATTATGGTGTATTTGTTTGTATACATGTACATACATGCTTATTTTTTGTTTGCTCTCTACTATTTGGAACCATTTGCATTTATCCAAATTTAGCCTTCCTAGAGGGCACCTGGCATCTGGGGCAAGAAACACTGAGGAAAATGGCGTCGGCTGATGCCTTTATACCCGAAGAACTGCCGCAGACGCCGGGTGAAGTGCGACACCAGCCGAGGCCAGACCCAGACTTTGGAATCCGGCCGACCGAAGGGCTGCCTGACGACAGGACAACCCATTTGTAAGGACTGCAGATGCATGCCTATCGGACATCTACATTTATGGTAGGTACAAAACTGTACTTTCTTACAATCCCTCCCTCCATCCCCCTCCACGTTCTGGAAGAACGGTTATGACTGGTGTCTGCTTACTTTCTTTGGGTTACCTGGCACTATCTGTTTCCTTTAGGTGTACTCATTTCTGTATGCCTTTCTGTATATAATTTGAGTATTCAATCTCATGTGGATGAGAGAGTTGGCAAGGGGCTAGTTATGTTGTTGAAGTCTGGTTTCTTAGCAAACTAGATATGAGGGATAGCAGCAGGGGAACATGGGATAGGAACTGGTCCTCGAGCTTCTCTTAGATGCAGAGCTTGCGATGCGGCCGACTCAGATCCGAGAGTCGGCTCCGAACCCGTACATAAGAACAAAGGCGAGATGAACAATTCACATGGAACATTATGGTAAGAACATAACTTCTTTTTTAGTGAGTTTAACTATAATTCCAGAATGGGGGATAGTGTCGAAAGCCTTGGCGAGGTCAAGATAGGCTGTGTGAACCACCTTACCCTCATCTGCAGCTTTGGTGACTGCCTCAAAGAATTCAATCAGGTTCAGGGGGCATGATCTACCTTTCACAAACCTGAACTGCGTGGGTTCCAGAGTTTGGAGGTTACCAGTGTCTTTGTTTATGAGTTCCATGATGATAAATTCCATGGCCTTGCAGACCAGGCTTGTCAGGCTAATAGGGCGATAGTTCCCAGGATCAGTGGTGGCTCCCTCTTTGTGGAGTGGGATAACTGTTGTTGTATGCCATTCATTGGGGACATAGCCTAATGTGAGGTTACGATTGAACATGGTGCTTAGGTGGGGAGCCAGTTCATTCTGAAGTTCATGTAAAATGCAGCCTGGGATGTTGTTCGGTCCCATGGATACTGTGTTTTTGGCTTTAGAGAGTGCAGCTTTTACCTGCGTAGTTGTGAATCATTCTTCCTGTATAGATATGGGCCCTTTACGGGGTGGGGAGGGGTAACGTTAGCACTGAACCTATCTGCCAGGATGTTGGCAATATCAGTTGGTTCTGTAATTTTCGTGCTGTTGTGCAGTAACTCAGAGCAGATCTGGGTGTTGCCATTAAGATTCTTGACATAGCTATAGAATGCTTTGTGGTTGTCCGTAGAATCAGTGGCAATTTTATTTTTGTACCCAGCTTTGGGGGATCTTATAAGGGATCTCAGCTTCTTACTGAGGCTGACCAGGGAGCTCCTCCACTCATGGGAATTTTCTCTCTTTTGCAACAATTTCTTTCTTCTGTTGTACAGTTTGTTTATGGCAGGAGACCACCAGATTAGCTTCCTTTTTTAGAGGATAGCGTCTTGGTTCTGTTTGGGATAGCTCGATTCTTGCACTTGTGAAAGTGCTTATAGAGTGCATTTGTGTAGGATTCTGCAGTCGTAACTGTATTGTCCATCTGCATGGGTGTCATGAAGTTCATCACTTCTGTCTTAAGAAGCATGAAGTTGGCTTTGGAGACATTTTTTACTGTGGTTTCCTTAATGGGGGGTGGGGATGGGATGTGGATATCAAGGGTAATTAGCTTATGGTCGGATCGGACCAATGAGGAGTTGACTACAGGTGTGGAACACCGGTCACTCATGTTGGTAATGACTAGGTCTAGGATATTGTTGCCCCTGGTGGGGGTGTGGATACGTTGATCCAGGGCATTGGAGTTTGAGTTCCAGAAAGCATTGTGTGAAGGAGTTGGTACACAAGTAGTTTTCCCAGTTAATGGTGAGGTAGCTGATATCGCCCATTATTAGGGTGTTTGGTTGAATCTTAATATTTTCCAGTACATCAAGAAAAGAGGAGTGGGAATCTTGGGACATGGTGGGGGATCTGTAGCAAGCTGCAATTTGGATTGCAGTTTTGCTCAGAGTTAGTTACACTTGAATAACCTCGGATGCATTATGCTGAGCAACTAGCCTGGAGGTGTGGATATCCTTAATGAATATGGACACACCTCCACCTTTGGTGTTCCGGTCCAGGTTACATGGCTGAAAAGTGTGGTATGAGTTATAGCCTGGTAGTGCAGAGGTGCTCTCTGGAGCCTTGAACCAGGTCTCAGTCTCTGCACATATATAGATGTTCTCAATTTTAAGGAGTGCCTCGAGTGAGTGCATTTTGAGATTTAGACTTCTAGCATTGAGTAACAAACCCCTCAGTTTTTGCCTGCCTGTTCCTGATACGGTGGTGAATTTAACAGTAGAAAGAACACAATAAAGTTCTAGTAATGCTGCCACGATCCAAGAAGTAAAAATCTTTTATTCAGACACATAAATAAAACTGATTTAGCGCGTTCATCTACGTGACCGTAGACTTCATCAGAACACTTGTATCTGGTTACATAGACATATATATATATAAAAAAAAACGCCAAAATTATTCAATTCATTAAATATTCTTATTAGCTTAAAGTCGCAACTACTTCTTAAAATGCATTCATGACTTCATAAAAGACAAATAGCAGTTATATAATAGTTGCTTGTAACAAATATATGTCACCTTCATATATTAAAATGTAAAAAAATACTAAAATAATAGAGTAATAAGAAACTACATAAATAACTCTTGCATATTAACTTCTACATTTTTAAAAAAATGTAGAATTCTGTAATTGATTTAAGCAACCATATGCCTATTTTTTAAAAATGTAGAAGTTAATATGCAAGAGTTATTTATGTAGTTTCTTATTACTTTATTATTTTAGTATTTTTTTTACATTTTAATATATGAAGGTGACATATATTTGTTACAAGCAACTATTATATAATTGCTATTTGTCTTTTATGAAGTCATGAATGCATTTTAAGAAGTAGTTGTGACTTTAAGCTAATAAGAATATTTAATTAATTGAATAATTTTGGCGTTTTTATATATATATATATATATATATAGATATATATATATATGTCTATGGAACCAGATACAAGTGCTCTGATGAAGTCTACAGTCACGTAGATGAAAGCGCTAAATCAGTTTTATTTATGTGTCTGAATAAAAGATTTTTACTTCTTGGATCGTGGCAGCATTACTAGAACTTTATTGTGTTCTTTCTACTGTTGGATTGTTGCGAGTTCTAGTTCATTGTGATTTCAGTTACGGTGGTGAATTTGTCATTTACTTGCCTAAAAAAGACACTATAGGTGCCGCAAGAGCCTTAGCCAGTATCCAGAATCCCAGGGGCGACAGGTGCAGGCCATCTCTGGCAAAGCATCGTGGCCTGTCGACCATGTCATCCCAAGTAGACAGATACTGGATCCCCCTAGAATGACACCAGAAGCTCAGCCAATTGTTAGTCAATCATTTTGTCCTTGTACTGCGGTATCATTCTGGGCGATGGCAGATTGCTACTCATGGCTAGGGTTATACCTGTCTGGGTACAAGATCGGAGAGCTCTTCCATGTCTCTTTTCATGTAGTCCAGGGAGGTACGTCTCAGGTCATTCACACCAGCATGGACAATGACAGAATCATATCTGTACTTGTTGTGGAGTGACCGGAGTGCGTGGGTTATGTGGCAGATCCTGGCACCCGACAGGCAGCTGACTGTAACCTTCTCCTTGTTTAGCCTGGTGAGTGGGACATCAGTCTGCCTGACTATAGAGTCACCTATGACTAGTGTGTTGGATATGTTGTTTTGCCTTATTGACTCTGGTTGAGTGGCACACTGAGTTTGTGGGTTATGTGTCATTTTGGTTGTGTTGGAGGTGGAAGTTGCTTGCGTTTATGCTTTGTAGGTCTCTGTTGCATGGGCAGATTATTATTGAGAGCCTCCACGAATGTTTTTGTGTTTCTATGTGTGGATTTTGATGGTGTAGATTTAGTGAGACTATGTGATAAATGTGGTGTGGTACAAGTGTTCCTTCTCCTCTTGAATGTCAAGTTCGGTCTTGTTGGAGAGAGCTTTACCTCCAGTTTGGCTAGATAAGTGCATCTCTCACAGGTTGTAGTGTTTAGTGGTAGGAGGAGAGGGTTATCTGTGTACATGAGGCAATTTCCACATTGCCCCAAGATGCCCAGATTCATCAGATAGACAGGAGAGAACACTAGGAGCTGACCCTTGGACATGCCTGAATAAACTGTTTTCCTCTAGATACGTGAGGAAAGTGAGTACAAGAGCTGTTTTTCTCTAAGCAAGTGCAAAAACTGTTTTCTTCTAGGTAATGAGGAAGGTTTAGTGCTATATTTGGTTCCCTGATGTGGTGACCTCTGTTTTTAGTATGCATGTCCTTCACATTCAGATGATTGATTTTTTTTTTGTGGTGCTCCTAATCACATTTCCTGGTGAGAGCTTGCTCAGTGTATTGACTGCTATGTTAGGATCCATAATGGTACACTCCTGTGCACACCCACTAGGTGCATCAAGAGAGTAGTGCTGTCTTTGGCAGACTTCTCCCCCCACCCCCTCTTGCTTCCCCGAAGGTGTCCTACCCTCGAGCACAGACTATACATCTGTGGACTTGTGTCAGCCCTTCCTTAACAAAGATAGGCCGAAATTTACCTCTCATTCCCATGTCATCTCAAGTAGATCTTTCAGCAGACTTGATCCCAGGTGGTTTTGGGTCATAGGGCTTTCATTTCTGTATGCCATAGAATCAGATGTAGTTCAAGAAATTCAGAAAGAAAAGTAAGTTCATTCAATGATAGTATAGTAATGCAGTGAATAGCATTGCTACCTCACAGTGGTTGGTTCTCCAGTTTGGTTCCCTGGTGTGGTGACCTCTGTTTTTAGTATGCATGTCCTTGATGTCGGTGTAGGTTTTGCTGGGTGTTTGTTTCCTCCAACATCCCAAAGACATACTATAGGTGAATTGGCATTCCTCCATGTTATCTATAAGTGTGTGTGCTGTGTGTGAGTGACTGTGTCTGTATTCTGAAGTAGTCTGGTGCCCTGTCCATGATTAGTGTCAGTGACATTTCCTTACTGAGTGCCAAGAAAGGCTCTGGCTTCCCAGCAGCCCTGAAATGGACTAATCAGGTAATCAGAAAATGAGTAACTACTTCACTTCATTCACTTGCTATTTATTTAATTCAATTACGTTTTTTCCATTTATTTATGTGTTTATTTGCTTACTGGCTTGTGTAATTAAGCCATGTACTTGCCATGTAACCTCTGGGGACGGATCAACAAGCCCACACAGTGCAAGTTGATGATCCTGTTTCATCCCATCTGTCCACTTTGATTCCAAGTGCTCAAAGTTCCCACAATGCACCTGCCACCCATTGTACCCCAAAATCTCAGTTTGCTGCTCTTCAAGTGCAGATCATGAGCCAGTGGTGCTCCAGGTGAGTGCTTTTTCTTTCAGATTTAGCTAGTTCCATAACTTATTAATAGCTTTTTTATTGTAATACAAAAAAATTTTTTTTTTTCAAAATCTCTTCCGTTCCTTTTTCTTAGTGATGGGTATAGAGGCCTGGTCACTCCTGTTACCTGTTAGTACTCTGATAATTCTCCCGATTTATTGTTTTTCTTCCCAAGGGAGCTTTGTGTAGTTGGCCTACTATATTTTGTAGTGTAGTTAGTAACTTCTGTTGCTGCATTCAGTATTGTGGGATTGGCTACCATTAACCATTATTACTGTGATCATTGCTGTTATTGTCACTACTATTTTTGTATTATTGACAAGAGCTTCAAAAAGTTTGGCAGATGTGGCCATAATATTCTGCCCCAAGACACTCATGACATACAAAGATTTCAACAGAATGTTAAGCATATAACCTTTCTTTCATGGTGTCCAAATCTGTTGGCTGACTTTGAAGATGTTTACAGACTGTGCAGCAGCACATTCTCTTTTGGAAAGGGACTCTTGAATGCACTGTACAAACTGGGAAATCCTTGTGATCCCACATAAGCTGGAATACTGGCTGTTATGGCCAGTAAATAAAGCTTTATTACAGCTGTAGGTACTGTTTCTAACAGTACACCTCTGTATTCATTGGTGTGGTACAGAAATGTGCCTTGCATGTCATCATGAGTCCACCTGCATGGGCTGCATGCATACTGATTGATGTGCGTCATTAACGTCTCTCAGCCAAAAGCACCTTCCTGGCAGTGAATCACCTGGTCATTTGAACTTCATCTGATAGCTGTCACCAAGAATACAGTGGCAGATTCTAGCCATCATGTCCTTTGTGTGTTGCTATTGTTATTGGAAATGTTTTTATTTGATTGTTGAGGGGGCTCAAGCAGAGTAACATGGGTCACCTCAGTGCCAAGGATGGTAATTTTATTTCCTTGTGAGATGTTTAGTAGATCACGTGGTAGAGTGGAGTGGGAAGTGGAAGATGCTTGGACTGGTAAGATTGTGTGTGTGTGTGTGTGTGTGTGTGTGTGTGTGTGTGTGTGTGTGTGTGTGTGTGTGTGTGTGTGTGTGTGAGTGGGTGGTCTGTTGGGGGGCAGGTTTGAAAAATTGTTACATATCTTTCACATCTTTTTTATGGTTTTACAGTGTGGTACAACTGGGAGAGGACAATGGCCTGCCTTAGCAGCATTGCAGTGTGGGTGTGTGTGCTAGTTTGGGATGACTCATAAATATATGAGAGTTTGCATGCTATTTGTCTTATCAGTAGGCAGTCTCAGGCAGCAAGAAGCTAGGGCACAGGTAGTTTGGCTTTGTCAGATAGCATTTGTCATGCATGTCAAGTTATGCAAGTGGTACCCAGCCCTTGTGAATACCGGAAAGAAAGTCCACATTTCATTTGTGACATTTTACCTGTCTTTCAGCCATCTCCCAGCCATTTGGTTCAGTCAGTCCCCCTTCACTGGGCAAGAGTCACCTGGCATGGGGCCATCATTTAAACTGTCATGTGGAGCAGTTTCATTTTTCTTTTCTCCCTTGCTGTAACTGTGCATACTTGGCTAGGTGTTGGGTAGGGGTATGCCGTGGACCATCCATGGAGGATGTCCCTCTCACTTCTGCAAGGCACATTCTCTCAAAGTGTCCCTGCCCTTCCCCTGAAAGCATGAAAGCTCATCTGTGTGGTCTCCCCAGAGAGATTGTCCTGGCTGGTCTTCCCCCAAGTACATGCATCCACACCCCTTCACTTTTCCCCTTCCCTGCCTGTCTTTTCCTGTGCCATGGCTGCTAATCAAACCCCAGTTGCTTGTGATGTAGTAAGGACTCCTTCCCTCTGAGCCATTGAGCACAGCTTATAAAAATACAGTTTTATTATAAAGTATAACAAAACTCCATTAGTGGAAACTCTTCTTAGACACACAAATGCATCGCTGAAAATTAACTATGTAATGCTATCCATTTCATTATTCATCACGTCTGGTGATTCAATGTCTGATCTGATCGTGCACTTTACAGAGGAGATTCAAACTCGACCTCCTCCCACTTCCATAATCCTTTCCTACCTTCAAACCCTCAGATCCAGTTTGCCGCATTATACTACAGATGTGATTCAGGCTCACAGCATTAATTCAGTGGGTTTTTCTTGAAGAATTGTCAGTTAGGTGCTTTAAAATTTCTCTTAGGGGTTTATTTTAGTGTAGTTTGTTTTACTTCCACTCCTCCCATTTTCTTAGCTCTCATTCAGCATTAGGTCTGTCCTTTCCTGTTTTTTGGCACTTGGCACCTTTATTCTGGTCCCTCTCCCTTAGTATTTTTGTTTTTTTCTGGGCTTGGTGTAATTAGCTTGTTTGTGTGTGTGTTTGTCTGTTTTTTGATTTGGTGCAGTTTGGGGGCTTTGTAGTTGCCTTATTGTTTCTCAGTCTGCTGTTTGTGTGTGTGTGTGTTCGATAAACCTACCAGTTTTGAGATGCTGTTCTTGTGGGCGTAATATGCCTAACTCTGACACCCACAAGAAGTGTGTGTATTATCTAGGATCTGACCACCTTGAGGCTGAATGTGCCATTTGCACTGTGTTCAATCCTCGAGCAATGGTGGATCAATGCAATAACCTTCTGCTGAAGGGCATGGCCTAAGGGGGGTCCCTTTTTCTCCAGCTCCCCCTCTTCCAGTGACCATAAAGAGTCCAAGAGTAAAGCCTCCTGTGCCTCCCCAGCGACTTCTCCTCTACGTTCTTAGAAACAGCATACACTTTCCAGTCGCAGTCCTTCGGATCCAAAGCAGTCCTTGGCAGGGTTGGATCCAAAGGCTCAGGATCTATCCATTGGACTCAAGGTCTCATTGGATCAGACATAATCCAGTCCTACTGCTGTTCTCTTGACTCTCTCAGATCCAAGGCATACTGATCCTCAGGGCTCAGATCCGAAGTATTAGTTGAGTCCGGTGCTAGTGGTTCTAGGCTCCTAGGTTTGATCTTCCAGTTATTCAAAGTCTTCGGATCATAGACGTCAGAGCTGTTCCCCAGATCAGGAATGCCAGAGAGTGGTGATAGCATCCTGGTGGGCTTCCCCTTCTAAATCCATGCATTCCTTCACCTCTGCCAGGTCCTCTAGGATCATCTTACCCTCAGACATAGGATGATGAGGAGTTTCCTTAGGGCCCAGATAGAGATGGGTCTATTAGCATCCCTGGCCTGTTCAGACTCTGGGAGTTCCCCGGCTCCTAAATTGGCTTTCCTCTTCTGATTCTGGCAGTTTTGGAATTCCAGGTCCCGAGCTTCCCTTTATCAGGGGACCAGGGAATGTCTGTTTTTCCTGTTCCTTCAGGCTCCCTGACTAGTTCAGTCCCTGTGGTTTTGGACCAGAACAGGTCCCATCTTCAGGAGGTCAGCGCCAGGTCCCTGGGGAGGGGTTCTGGTCCATTTTTTTCAGATTGGTCCCTTGCCTTGGGGGCATCAGCCTTTGACAGCTCTGGGCCGGTACTGTCTAAGGGGCCCAGGATTGGGGCAGGCTCCACTCCCCCTTCCCTTGTGGCTTCTGCTGTGGGAGACAAGGATGGGTTTCCTAGAGTCATTTGGCATTTCAGGTGGCAGAGTGGACCATCTCCAAGACTGGCGCAGTATCCTCCCCCCTTCCGGGAACCTCCCAGACCTTGTATATCAGGTTCCCCGAGCCCATTCATCCTGTCCATAGTCTGCCCTCCAGAGATGGCCTTCAGATTCTAGAACCCCAGGGGTTCCCCTCACTTTCAACTCCTCTCCTGAGTCCCTCACAGAAGAGCCACTACGGATGAGATTGTGCAAGAGGAGGCAGTTGGACTCCAGTATGGAGTCCCTCACAGTGGGCACAGATTTCAATGAAGGGGGACAGGTCCCCCAGATCTCTGCCAGATGATCTGTGCTTTGGGGACATTCTGGAGCTGTTGAAGCAGAAAGGCAGTTGATCTCCCCAGCCTCTGTTCTCAGAGGAGTTTGTATTTCTGAAGGAGTTTGTGACTGGCCTATCTACTTCTTGGATCTCCCCCACCCCTGCAGATGAACTTGGGCATGGAAGGAACCTGACACTGTGGAACCTGTTCCTAAGAAAGCAGACATGTTTCTTAGTCCTCCGCAGACTGAACACATTGGAGCAAGTGGGGTTCTATTCGATGTGATTGTGGTGGCTATTCCCACGAAGAAGGAGCTGGCGGAACAGAGCTCCAATGTCCATCCTCCAAACCGTGAGCTCGGGTGATTGACAGACATGGGAAGCGCACTTAATGTTTCGTACACTTTTGGCCTGAGCACACTAAATTATTTGATGCATTTCACCTGCCTCCAAAGAGATTTGGTCTCAGAAATCACCAAGTCTCTTTCAGAGTTGATGCCAGCAGAGGACCTCCAGAAGGTATCCCCCAAGCTCACCACTCTTTCCTTCATTACCATTTCCTCGATGAGGTTAATTTGCAATGCGACAGAAGGTGCCTCTCGAGCAACCAGTGCAGGCATTGCCATTCGGCGTCATGCCTGAACGTGGCTATGTGGGTTCGTGGAACCCTTCAAGGTGTCCTTTGTTAATTCTCCGTTCGATGGATCCTTGCTGTTTGGACCTTCTGTCAAGGAAGCCTTCACTCACAGTGAGAAACAGGGCAAGACTCTTGGCAGTCAGCATCAAGTTTTCTGCTCTCCACCGGACCTTTTCCAAAAAACAGTGGGATGGTAAGAAAGTGTGGTTCCACAAGTCGCAGGGTTCCTTACAAGAGGCTCCAGAAGACTCCTCTTCTAGAGACAGAGAAGGGGATTCAATGGGAAACACCACCCTAGGGGCAGAGGGGATCCTCAAAGTCAAGGTTCCAAGGAACCCTTCTCTGAGAAACTTTTCCAGCTTCCCTGAAGCATTGCACAGATGCCCAGCCCTGGAGGCAGTCGTGAGTCTTTTTTATTGCACCCAACTGCCTGGGCATCCATAACAAGCAATCGGTGGGTGCTCAAAATTATATCCAGGGGTTTATTACATTCCCTTTTCGCAACCACCCCTCATTACCAAGGTGCTCCCTGACATGCCACCCAGTCAGAGAGAACTGACACAATGAGAAGTTCAGTCACTTCTAGTAAAAAGGGCCATCCAGGAGGTCCCCAGAGGACAAAGAGGATCCAGAACTTATTCTCACTTCTTTTTGGTGCCAAAAAAGACAGGGGACCTATGTCCACCGAACTGAATTTATCGGTCAAGAAGTTGAAGTTCCGGATGGTCACTGTTCAGTCCATCCTGCCCCTGCTGCAGAAGGACAAACGGATGTGCTCCATAGACCTCCGGGACACCTACTATCTTAGCAAAATAGACAGGCGATCCAGGAAGCACCTGCACTTCCGGATCGGAGCTGATCATTTTCAGTTCAGAACTTTACCATTTGGACTCGCCACAGCCCCCAGGGTGTTCAACAAATTCTTGGGAGTTGAAGCAGCTCAACTGAGGCTTTGGGGACTTCAGGTCTTCCTGTACCTGAACGATTGGCTCCTCACAGCTCCCATGAGGCATCGACTGGTTTCTGCCACTCAGTATCTCTTGCACACCTTCGAGATCCTAGGGACTGCCGTCAACTTGGTAAAGTTGAAGCTGTATCTGGTACAAAACCTGGATTTCATTGGGATGCATCTCAACACAGCCACAGAGGTTGCAGCATTGCCTCCTACAGGGTGGACTTGATCAGACAGCAGGTCAAGGACATCTTGGAGGTTCAATCGCCGCAGGCACACCTCATTCTGAGAGCACTGGGGTCCATGTCTACAGCCATTCTCCTTGTCCCTCTAGCTTGATACCACATGTGGGTGCTTCAGTGGATGCTGGTGGTGCAGTGGTCCGTCCTATCTCATCTAATGTCCATGCCCTTTCCATTGACTCCTGTTTGCAAATGGCACCTCTTCTGCAGAGGTTCAATCAGAGTATCTTCTTCGGGGCAGGCCACTTTCTTTTCTCCCACCCATGGTCACGGTAACCCTCCTGTTGGGGTGGGGATTCATTTTTAGGACAGGATGGTCAAAGGTACTTGTTTCTCCTTAGAGACCAAATTGCACATAAATGTCCTAGAGATGAGGGCAGTCCTTTTCTCATTGCAAGCCTTTCAGGATTGCTTCCATCTGGGAATGATGGCAATTCATGCAAACAACATGTCGGTGGTCTAGTATAAAAACAAACAGAGGGGAACATGATCATATCTGTTGTGCAGAGAGGCCATGTGAGTGTGGGAATGGGCAATCTCCTCCAATTGCTTTCTGCTTGCATTGTACATTCCCGGGTAGTCCAGCATCTTGGCAGACAGACTCAGTAGATCCATACTGACTCCTCACGAGTGGTCCCTTAATCCGTCAGTGACATCGTGGATTTTCGGTCCTTGGGGCCAACCTTGCTGTTAACGTTTTGCATCCCCATTGAACAACAAATGGAGGAGGTACTTTGCCCTGATTCCTTCAGAGGGGCAGTCCCCGAGGGACGCTCTTGTTCATGACTGGCCCTGGGTCACCTTTATGCTTATCCCCCCCATTCCTTTAATACCCAAAGTAATTCAGAAAGCATTCCAACTGCAGAGTTCCGTGATACTCGTTGCCCCCTTCTGACCTTGTCAGGTGTGGATGTTCATCGTGTTTCACTGTTGCAGTCATTACTCTTAGGTTATCCTGCTGGCAGGCTACCTGCAGTCAGCCAGAATTCCAAAGTCTAGGTCCGTCGTCGGTTGCTGTCGTCTCTTCCCTGACGTCAGTGCGCCAGGGGTATAAAAGATGCAGCCGACGCCATTTTCTTCAGTCTTTCTTGCCGCGCGGTGCCCAAAGCAAAAGCAGTTCGCAAGTGCTGGTCGGCCGACTCCTGAGATTTTCAAATCTGAATTTCAGAACCGAAGTCTTCATTAAAGCTAAGTACCCCGTTGGGGAAACTTTTTTCTTGCTCCAGACCGATGTCAGAAAAAGTTAACAATTGTATTTCTTGTGGGAAGCAAATATCTCATAAGGATTTTCACTCTTACTGTATTCCTTGCCTAGGCCCTGATCACAACGTTGCTAGCTGTCGGTTTTGTGCTAGATTCAACCAACGCACTATCAAGCGTTGGTTCGATTTTGCATTTCATTACTTTGGCTGAAGATTTAATTATATAATGCCGGCAGAACAGCCAACAACCGGAGTTTACAAAAAACACAAGGACAAGGATTGGCATCCGAGGTCCAAAACCGACGACAAAGCCTCTTCTAGGCCAGTCACCGGTTCTCAGTGAGGCGCTTTCGCAGCCCCTGGCACCCGCTACCTCAGAGCCACAGGCCGCTACCGACTCCCACGTGGAGCCGACTGGGCCTCTGGAAACTCAAGGTATTGGACACTCGGAAATCAATCCCTCAGATGGGTCCGGAGACGCTGAGCAGGCATCAGCTTCTGAGTGTGTCTTCAGACCTACACAACTATATGTTAAGCCATCTTCAGCTTCAGCTTCAAAGACAAAGACTAAAGCTCTAAAGACAAAGAAACAAGTACAGCATTCTCCTATTCAGACTTCCATGCCTAAAAAACAGATGCTCAAAATGGCCGAAGACCTAATTACTTTGATCAGGGGCTCCCATCCCTCTCCTGATAAGAGGCCTAGGCAAGAGACAGAGTATGATTCTTCTGATCAGGTATCTATTTCCTCTGATTCCTCTTCTGACCAGGATTACTCCATGCTTTCCTGTGAGGATTCTGATGCTGAAGAATCCATTCCTTCAGCCTCTCCTCCTGAGGACTATTCTTTTGGGGAAACGCTGCATACTATGAGGGAGCATTTCCACTGGGAGAGCCAAGATTATTCTGAGTCTAAGAAAACGCTCAGAGACTTCCTGCTTCTTCCTCAGCACAGACCCCTTGCGATTCCACCTGTTCTAGACATTGTAGATGATGTATTTTCAGAGTCCGGACTGTCCCCTGACTCTTTACCCCCTGCTAAGCCAGACGGATACTACAGGGTCCCAAATTCTCATAAATTCCTATATAAAAACCCCACAGCAGACCCAGAAACTATATCCTAGGGTCCCAAGGGGGTTAAAGCTTTCACTGCAAAAAACCCTGTCTCCTCTGATAGGGATTCTAGGGCTCTAGACAGATGGGGGAAAAAAGTTTACACTTCTGCCACCCTGGCTGTAAGGGCTTTAAATTGTCAATTTCATATGCTTAAATATCAGCAGTATTTAATGTCACTACTTAAACAAAAAATGTTGACAAATACTGAATGTTCAGAGAACAAGGAATTGCGGGATTTATTGCATGCAACTGAACAAGTGGGAAAGCATACTTTGCAATGTGGTTATGATTCACTGGAGGCCTCTTGCAGGGCTGCTGTTACAGGTTCTGTTATTAGAAGGCATGCTTGGTTAAAGGAACAAAATCTGCCTGATCATGTTAAAGCAAAATTATTAGATGCACCATTACAGCATGATACTTTGTTTGGTACTAAAGCAGAAGAGGTGTTGAAAAAAGTGGAGGATAAAGCAAAATCCATGCAGACAGTCAAGGATTTCTTACAGGTACAGCCACCCAGGTTTAGCAGGAGCTGGCCTTCTAAAAATTGGTCCTTTCCAGTCTCAGACAGACCACAAAGAGGCAGATACAGGCGTCCCAGAGGCAGATCTCAGCCCCAAGGCTCATACAAACCTAAACAATGGGGTGCTCCTACCTCCAAAAGCGGAGAAGACAAATCACAACCTTACAGGAAACAGTCCCAATGACTTTCCTCTACCAGTTCCAAGCAGTTTTCTTTTGACAGCCCCCTTAGGGGGAAAACTAGCACTTTTTTCATCAAATTGGCAAATGATTACCCAAGACAAATGGGTTCTGAACGTAGTGTCCCAAGGCTACAGGTTCCATTTTCACACTCTACCAAGGTCAAAGGGCATGCCAGACCTGCCACACAATCAATGGGCAGAGGCACAAAAACAAATTACAGCCATCATGGACAATGAGGGCCATTCAGCAAGTACCACAACAAGAGCAGGGGCAAGGATTTTACTCCAGACTTTTCCTAGTACCCAGGAAGGACAAAACCTGCAGACCAATTCTGGACCTGTCTATACTAAATACGTTTCTGGAAGTTCCAAAATTCAAGATGTTGACTCTTCAGCAGCTACTGCCCATGCTGGGCAAGAGGGCTTGGCTCGTAACTTTGGACCTAAAAGAGGCATACCTGCATGTCCCAATCAGACAATCTTGCAGAAGATACCTCAGATTCATAGCTGGCTCAATGCATTACCAATTATCTGCACTGCCCTTTGGCTTATCTACTGCGCCCAGGGTCTTTACAAAATGCCTGGCACCAGTAATTGCATTTTGCAGACAAAAAGGAATTCAAATATATTCCTACTTGGACGACTGCCTAATTCAAGCAGAGAACAAAGACACTTTTCTACAGCCTCTGGCGTTTGTAAAAAGATTACTAATTGGCCTAGGGTACACAGTAAACGAAAAGCAATCAAAACTAGTGCCCTATTCCTGGGTGCAAGCTTAAATACAACTGCCCAGATGGCTTATCTCATGCCAGACAAGCAAAAACAACTGGCTACTTACTTCAAGAATTTGGCAAAAAAAAAACATTTATCTGCAGGGAAAATCCTGCAGGCCTTGGGTTTCATGGCATCCTGCCTTCTCTAATTCTATATGCCAGAGTGCATATGAGGAAACTACAATGGTATCTGAAAAGTGTTTGGACTCAGCATTGCCACAGCCTGGAGACAGTAATTGCACTCATTCCCTGCCTACAACAGGAGTTTCGATGGTGGGCAGAAGCCTGTCACCACAACAAGTGTCTGCCATTCAGTTTACCCACAGCCAGACAGACACTGGCAACGGATGCATCAGATTATGCCTGGGGGGCCCATATGACAGGAAAATGTATTCAGGGCACATGTCCTGCAAACCAGATGCATCTTCACCTCAATCAAAAAGATATGCTAGCTGTTAAAAATGCCCTGACAGCTTTCAAGGACCTCCTTCATCCAGGACAATTACTGATAAAGACGGACAACACCACGGTCATGTGGTACATAAACAAACAGGGAGGTACTCATTCCTACCCCCTCTGCAGACAAGCAATGACCTTATGGGACACAGCATTGGCCTTTCAAGTTCACCTGCAAGCACAATTCCTGCCAGGAAAAACAAATACTCTGGCAGACGAACTAAGCAGAAACCTCATGGATCCCCACGAATGGAAACTGGATCCACAAGTCTTCTGGATGATAATAAGGAAATGGGTATGCCCAGACATAGATCTATTTGCCTCCCCTCACAACTGTCAATTGCAGAGATTTTGCACAAGGATTTACCACAAGCAAGCATGGAAGGTGGACGCCCTATCATTCAGCTGGAAAAATCTAACAGTATATGCTTTTCCCCCACTACCTCTCCTTTCCAGAGTACTCCTAAAGGTCAGACAAGAGAAGCCAAAAATGATTCTGATTGCACCAGACTGGCCATGCCAGCACTGGTACCCAATCCTAAAGAGCTTGTCTCAAGGTCCAGCATGGATATTGCCTCAAACTTCTCACTTGCTGACCCAACGAAACAATCAGGTCCTGCACAGCCAACTCAGGAGCTTAAATCTGGCAGCATGGCGGATAATGTAGCCATTCAGAAAAGTCCTCTTTCAAAGCTGTTATGGATGTTATCTTGGAGGCCAGGAGGCCCAGTATCAAAAAATCTTATGCAGAAAAATGGAAGAGATTCTGTGCTTGGAACCAGGAACAAGGCATTTGTACGTCTGTATCAAATATACCTCAGATTTTACAATACCTAACTAAGATGCTGAACAAAGGCCTTTCTTTCTCATCAATTAAGATTCATGCCTCTGCCATTTCTGCACATTACAATACGGAACCCACCTATCTTTTCTCATCTTTTAATAAGGCAGTACCTCAGAGGGGCCAAAAACATTAGGCCTCCAAGGAGAGCACCAGTTCCAGCTTGGGACCTCAGTTATGTTTTGGAAAAACTCACACTGCCTCCTTTTGAGCCAGCATCAACAGCGGATATTAAATTCTTATCCTGGAAAACAGCTCTGCTTCTAGCCATAACCTCTGCAAGGCGAGTCTCGGAGTTACAAGCACTCATGGCTGTGGAACCTTTCATAATTTTTCATCCAGACAGGGTTTCTCTGAGGACAAACCCTACATTTATGCCTAAGGTGGTGTCCAATGTGGACCTCAATCAAACAATTCACTTGCCTACCTTTTATCCAAATCCACATAACAAGGGTGAGAAAATTCTGCATTCTTTGGACATACACAGGCAGCTATGCTTCTACTCGGACAGAACTAAAGCTTTCAGAAAGACTGAGCAACTTTTAGTGTCATATGCTGCAGGATCACAAGGCAAGGCTATCTCAAAACAGATTATTTCTAAATGGATAGGCCATTGCATCCATTTCTGCTATTCTCAACATGGCAAATCAGTGCCTAAGGGCATTAGGCCTCATTCCACCAGAGCAGCAGCCACTTCAGCAGCCTTCCTCAGAGGAGTACCAGCCAAAGAAATCTTAGAGGCTGCAACTTGGAGTTCAGTGCACACCTTTACAAAGCACTACCACTTGCCTCTCTACTCTTAAGTCCAGAGCAGGCTTCGCCACTGCAGTTCTGCAGGGCCTCATAGCCTCTTCTAATCCTATTTAGCCCAGCCATCCATCCTCAGCTTTGGGATTCAACTCGAGTAATGACTGCAACAGTGAAACACGATGAACATAGTACAGTTGTGTACCTACCATAAATATAGATGTTAGAGTGTATTCACTGTTGCAGTCCAGGTTACCCACCCACCATCCCCTTCTCTTTGCTGGGACTTATCTGCACTTCTCTATCCTATACAACCGTTTTGGTGTATTTGCTTGTATATGAAGAAAATGTTATTTTTGTGCATGCATTTCTTATTGCTATATTTTTCAGCCTACCTATTTGGGGCACCTGACATCTGGGGCAAGAAAAACTGAAGAAAATGGCGTTAGCTGCATCTTTTATACCCCTGGCGCACTGACGTCAGGGAAGAGGTGACAGCAACCGACGCCGGACCTAGACTTTACAATTCTGGCCGACTGCAGGTAGCCTGCCAGCAGGATAACCCAAGAGTAATGACTGCAACAGTGAATACACTCGAACATCTACATTTATGTTAGGTACACAACTGTACTTTCCCCTTCCTCAGGTCTCACCTCGGATATCCTCCCTGAATACTGGCTCCTGTTCCTGATCTCATCTCTCACCCATGTGACCCTCTGCCCAATCTTCGGTCACTTTGACCGACTGCTTGATTTCTCCATGTCTCGTGTTCATAAAACAGTCTAGGCTAGCTTTTCCCATTAGGAAAATTATCCTGGCTTCACAGAAGCCTTCAGCTCAAAAGATCTACCATAGTAAATGGAAACGTTTTTCCTTTTGGGCAGCCCAATAGAATCTGGATCCCTTTTCAGCTCCTATTCCAGATATCCTTCTCTTCTTAACATCCCTGTTTCAAGAAGGGCCAGCTTTTCTACTATCAAATTGCAGTTGGCAGCCATCTCTAATTTCATTCCAGTACAAGACCTACCTTTTCCTCAAGGGTATTCAAGGCCTACATGAAAGGCGTCTTTCTTCTTAAGGTTCCAGTCAAGGATCCTGCCCCTCCTTGGGATTTGACATTGATGATGCAATCTCTCACCCAACGTCCGTTTGAGCCTGCTTATTCATGTGATCTCAGATATCTTTCATGGAAAACTGCATTTCTGGTAGCCATTATTTCGGCCAAGAGGGATTCTGAATTGCAGGCATTATCTTCTAAACTGCCATGTATTTTTTTCCTTAGGGAACAGGGTATCTTTGTGAACTAACCCCTCCTTTATGTCTAAAGTAGCTACCGAAAAGATTCTTAACCAGGATTTCCAGTTGCCAGTTTCCTTTCCTAATCATGTGTCAACTTCAATTTTATTTACATCGCACTGAATCTTTTCAGAAATCTAACCAGTTTTTCGTGGCCTTTTCCTTGAACAGGCATGGCCAAGCGCATTCTCTTAGGTCATTGCCTACTACTTCGGCCTTCACTGCATGAGTGCCCTTGGATGAAATCTGTGCTGCAGCCACCTGGTCCACTCCTCCTCACGCCTTTGTTGCTTTATTATAAATTGAATATGGTCTCCAGAGGCAGAGTATCCTTTGCTTTCACAGTGCTCAGGCATGTCCTTCCTTAAGGCCACCTGGGGTTCCTTGTAAATGGGGATTCTGACCCAGAAGTGATGAATAATGAAATGGATAACATCAGATAAATATAAATAGTCATGTACTTACCATAATTTGGTATCTGTGTTATCCTATTTCATTATTTATCGACTCCCTCCCATCTTCCCCCTTCCATGTTTAGAGAGGTGGGGGTTTCAGGCCCTTGAGCTATCGCCTCACGCAGTGCTGATGTTATTGTTGCCTAGGTGCAGTTGGTTGGTCAAGTAGCCAGGCATTTTTCTGTTTTCTGTTTTGGTTAGCAAACTCGATTTGAGGATTTGAAGGTAGAAAGGGATTATGGGAGTGGGAGGAGCTCAAACCTTGAATCTAAAGTGCCAGATCAAATCTGACATCAGATCCAAGATCCAAGACCCAGACATGATGAATAATGAAGTAGGATAACACAGATACCAAGTTATGGTAAGTACATAACTATTTTTCTGCAGCGATAACCGAAGAAAATCATAAAACATACCTTCCTCCTGTCAGAGTTCCAGAGTCCCACAAACAGAGGGACACAGTGCCTCTCATTAAGTCCATTAATTCCCTTCTGGGACAGAAATTTATGCATACAGTACATAGGTACTTCAAGGTAAACTCTCTCCTTTCTAAATTCCTTTGTTGAAAGATATCCAGCTTTTGTCAGGTGTAATCCGCATAGATTGTTCTTACTGCAGCACATTATCATGCAGTGTTGTTCTAAGCACATAATCTCCTTCTAAGAGAGACCAACTTCTCTGAATTGGTAGGACTACTGTCCTCTGTGTAATACACAGTGATGGGAATAACGCATTACTATAATATATTACAGCTTCTAGCAACTAGTAATATAACGTGTTACTTTTTCAAAATAGTAATGAAGTAATAGTAATATGTTACTTTTTTTTTTTTAGTAAGTAATAACGTAAGTGTGAGTTACTTTTGCTTTTCTTTTGCTTAACCAGTGTCAGCAGGAGCCCTCCCTTCCCATCCTCAACCACTGGTGTTAGTTCCTCCAGTCTCCACCAGAGACATCCCACCACCCCATCTGCTCCAAAATAGTGGCTAATCAGCAATGTAGAGGGGAATTCAGGCACAAATCATAATTTTGCTACCCTTTCCCTATAACCAACATTCACCACACCTGCTCAAATATGGCATGTATGGGGGGGGACACACCACAAAAATGTGATACATAAAAAACTACTATCCAGTTGTTTCTACTTACTACAAGTTGCACTAATGACATTAGCACATTAGGGTGCAGTGTTTGCATTTTCATATAAAAGGATTGTGCAGGCATGTGATGGAAACGTAATTTATCTTGCTGGAACTGTTTTCTATGAGAATGGAGTAATGTTGAGCAGATTTAGTTGAAGTTTTGGTGCTTGGTTTGTTTATGTTTTTATGTGTGTTTTTATTTACTTTAATGTTTTTTTATTTTTGTGTTGTTTAGAAGTGATCTTTGACTAACGTTATACGAGCTTGTTTGTTGATTTTAATCTGCAGTATTTTACTTTGCATCTAAGTGACAGTTTTTATTGGAATAGCAATTATGATTTTTTAAATATTAAACCAGTTTGTTCTTTTGGCACTTTTTCTTTCCTGTTTTATTTTCTTGCCAGTTCTGTTTTTTGCTCTGCCAGAAATGTGTTGGTGTGATAATGCATTGTATTAGAGTGTATGTCATGAAAGGCTATATCTCATATATGGTGGGAGGACTGATGAATTTCATAATGGGAAGGATAATAGAAATTAACTTTGCATAAGTCCCTATGGTTTTACGGGCTATGGATTATGAACTGCATTAAATTGTACTGTGAAGCAAATGGACCAAGAGCGTTTTAAAACATATTATATGTAATTGACATACTTGTTTTAAATTTTAGCCGAGTATTTGCACATCAGTGACCGCCATTCAAATGGATTGGAGGGGGTAAACATTTACTTTTGTCAAGTGTGCAATAACACAAAATTTTTCAAAATGTTACATCTCAGATATTCCAAAGGAGGAATTTCAGTGGGCGCTATTACGTGAGTTCATACTTAAGGACAATACATTTCCTATGTCCGTACCTAGATTAAAAAGCAGTGCCCTGACATTATGTGTGAAATTAGTTCTAGGAGGAAGGCAGTTACTAATGGTTCTCCCCAAAAGTCTGGGAAAAAATCATTATTATAGTACTGTACTTGTTTCTCCTGATCATTGGTACAGTGTATGACTGTGTGTGTGTGTGTGTGTGTGTGTGTGTGTGTGTGTGTGTGTGTGTGTGTGTGTGTGTGTGTGTGTGTGTGGAGTGGTGGCATGAAATTGTGAGTCCGACCCAGAGGATGATATTCAGATGTTAGTACCATGGGCTGTTTGGAATTAAAGTGGGAAGATATGGGTTTAATTGCTTAAAAGTAAGAGAGACTTGTTTAGGAAAGGAATAAAAAGTTCACAAATGAAGGGAGATGTTGGCAGGTTGTGAAGCTAGTTGGCTGAAAAGGTCTGTGGTTTCAGGGAGAATAGCAGAGGATGCCTAGTAACAATGAACTTGTTTTCAGTTTGCCATCCATTCCCTGTCCTATTGCAGTATAACCAGCTTACCATTTTTGTTATTGTAACATAGGCAATTTTTTCTTCAAGGGCAGGAGGCACTGAATTTGTAGATGAAACACTGAAACATAAAGTTGTTTGCTAGCAGCAAAGTTTTCATTACTTACAGATCTCTTTAATGTGGAATCATTCAGATGACTTTTACTTCTGCAGCGATTGACTAATATTGGTGGATTGTAATGACAGAAGTTTGAGTGGCCTTTTATGGTTGAAATGTTCTGAATTGGGCAATTATGTCATTATTGGTGCATATGATGTTCTTCATGTTTCACTGTTGCAGTCATCACATTTGGGTTTTCTGCCTGCAGGTAGTCCTCAGCCAGCCTGAATACCAGAGTCTTCAGATTTCTGCGTCGGATGCTGTCGCTTCTTCCTTGACGTCAGGTCGTCAGGGGCATAAAACATGCAGCCGACACCATTACATCAGTCTTTCTTGCCGTGTGGTGCCCAAAGCTAAAGCAGTTTGCAAGTGTTGGTCGGCCAACTCCTGAAATTTTCGTTTTCGATTTTCAGACCCGAAGTCTTCAAAAAAGATAAGTACCCCGTTGGGGATCCTTTTTTCTTGCTCTAACCGATGTCCGTAAAAGTTAACAATTGTCTTATCTGTGGAAAGCAAATACCACGTAGAGATTTTCATTCTTACTGCATGCCCTGTTTAGGCCCAGATCACGACATCCCTCGCTGTCTGTTTTGTGCCTTGCTGAACACCGGAACTATTAGTCGTCGGGCTATTTTTGCAGCCAATTACATTCGTACTCGATCTGTGTACTCCAAAATGGCTTCGTTAAGCCATCCGACTACCGAGCTTCTGAAAGAATATAAGGATAAAGACAGAGACAGCCCTCATAGGTCCAAAACTGCCGACAACACTTCCGTTAAGCTAGTCACCAGTCCGCCGGTACTCATTGAGGCGCTTTCGCAGCCCCTGATACCCGCTCCTTCAGATTCACAGGCCTCTACTGAGAACCATTCAGAGTTCAGTATGCCAAAAGATGCTTCTTCGACTATGGAACCTGTGGATGTCTCTACCTTGGATGGGTCCAGAGCCGCTGTGCAGGCACCAGCTTCTGACGGTGTATTCAGGCCTACAGACATTCTTATTAAACCAACGCCATTGTTTTCATCCAGGTCAAAAACTCGCACTACGCCTAGAAAACTGATGACCAAACCACAGGTTCAGGCCCATATGCCTCAAAAACAAATGCTTAGAATGGCTGAAGACCTTATTACCTTATTTAGGGGAAGACAGCCTTCCCCCTCTAAGAGACCTAGAACTGAATTTCTTTCTGATTTGTCTGATCAGGAATCTGATATTTCTGCTTACCAGGATTTGCCCTTATCTACTTATGAGGATTCTGATGCAGAGGATTCCATTCCCTCTGCTTCCCCTCCAGAAGATCTTTCTTTCGGTGAAACCTTGCATACTCTTAATAAGCATTTCCTCTGGGAAAGCCAGGATTACTTTGAGCCTAAAAAGAGACTTAGGGACTTCTTATTCCTACCTCAACACAGGCCTTTAGCTATCCCTCCTGTTCTGGACATTGTAGAGGATGCTTTCTTTGAATCTAGCCTTACCCCAGACACTTTACCTCCAGCTCCCAGAAAACCTGACCGGTACTACAGAGTACTTGACTCTCACAAGTTCCTCTTCAGGAATCCTTCTGCGGATCCAGAGACCATTTCCCAAGGACTAAAAGGCATTAAGGCTACTGCTGCCAAAAATCCTACCCCCTTCTGATAGAGATTCTAGAGCCTTGGACAGATGGGGTAAGAAGGTATACACTTCTGCTACTTTGGCCATTAAGGCTTTAAATTGACAGTTTCATATGTTAAAGTATCAGCAGCATATTATGGGACTACTTAGACAGAAAATGATGTTGATTCCTGACTGTGCTGAGCACAAAGAATTGCAAGATTTCATGCGTTCTGCAGAACAAGTTGGTAAACATACTTTACAATGTGGTTTTGACGCTTTAGAAGCATCTTGCAGGGCTGCTGTCACTGGATCTGTACTTAGAAGGCATGCTTGGCTTAAGGAACAAAACTTGCTAGATCATGTTAAAGCTAAATTACTGGATGCTCCCTTAAACCAAGGCTGCCTTTTTGGCAACAAAGCAGAAGAAGTCCTCAAAAGGATGGAGGAAAAAGCTAAATCTATGCAAACTGTTAAAGATTTCCTACAAGTACAGCCTTCCAGATTCAGTAGGCATTGGCCTTCAAAAAACTGGTCCTTTCCAGTCCCTTCCAGACCTTCTCAGTCCAAACCCAGGAACAGCAGACCACCTAGGCTACAGTCTCAGACTACGCACAGATCCAAGCAGTGGGGGGCTCCCACTTGCAAAGCAGGGAGTAGTAAGCCACCCCCTTACGAAAAAAATGGCACAATGACTTAACCTTAAACCTTCCAAGCCCTCCTCAACTACTTGCTCCCTTAGGAGGAAAGCTCGCTCTGCATGCAAAAAACTGGGAACTCATTACCTAGGACAAATGAATTTTGAACATAGTTTCCCAAGAATACAGATTCCACTTCCACACACTACCAACCCCAAATGGTTGGCCAGACCTACCCCCAAATCTGTGGGCGGAGGCCCAACAGCAGGTTCTCTCTCTTCTCAGTATCAGGGCTATTCAACCTGTCCCAGCAGAACAAAGGGGACAAGGTTTTTATTCAAGACTTTTTCTGGTACCCAGAAAAGACAACTTCTGGCGTCCTATCCTGGACCTCTCTGTTCTCAACACCTTTCTGGCAGTTCCAAAATTCAAAGTGCTAACTCTTCAACAGCTTCTTCCTATGCTAACCAAGGATGCCTGGCTGGCAACCCTAGACACATCCCAATAAGAGAATCTTGCAGGAAATACCTATGCTTCAGGGCAGGCTCCATGCACTATCAGTTCAATGCACTTCCCTTTGGCTTATCAACTGCGCCCAGGGTATTCACGAAGTGTCCAGCTCCAGCCATTGCATTTTGCAGGCAGAAATATTCAAATTTACTCATACTTGAACGATTGTCTGATTCAGGCAGAAAGCCAGGACTTGCTATACAACACCTGGCATTTGTAAAGAAACTTCTAACCTCACTGGGGTACACCATCAACGAAAAGAAATCTCACCTAGTACCCTGCCAAAAGATTGTATACCTGGGATCAAGCTTGAACACAACTTCCCAGATGGCATTCCTCACTCCAGAGAAACCAGTTTATTTGACAACCTACTTCAAACTATTGACCACAAAACCCTAGCTATCTGCAAGGAAAATACTGCAAGCCCTGGGGTTCATGGCCTCTTGCATTCTACTAATCCCATATGCAAGACTGCATATGAGGAAACTTCAATGGTATCTAAAACGCCTATGGTGTCAGACATTCTCAGGACCTGGAAACAATGATTTCTATCATTCCTTGTATGAAGACAAGAGTTCCTTTGATGGGCAGAGGCCTGCTACCACAACAAGGGACTCCATTTCACTCTACCCCCTGACGCCCAAACCCAAACAGCAGACACAGATTATGCAAGGGAGCACACATGGCAGGGCAAGGCATTCAGGGCAAATGGAACCCGAGACAGATGCACCTGCATATCAATCAAAAAGAAATGTTAGCTGTACAGAATGCTCTGACAGCCTTCAAAGACCATATTCTTCCAGGACAACTATTGGTAAAGACAGACAACACCACAGTTATGTGGTACATAAGCAAGCAGGGGGGAACCCACTCGTACCCTCTCTGCAGACTAGCCATGACTCTGTGGAACACAGGCTTGAGCTACCAAGTATACCTACAAGCTCAATTCCTGCCAGACAAACTAAATTCACTGACAGACAACTTAAGCAGAAATCTCATGGACACACACGAATGGAAACTAGAACCCAAAATATTCATCCTCTTGAGGAACACATGGGGGACTCCAGAGGTAGACTTGTTTGCCTCCCCTCAGAGCTACCAATTGAACAAATTCTGCACAAGAACTCCCCACAGTCAAGCTTGGAAAGTGGATGCCCTTTCCTTTACCTGAGAAAGACTCTCTGTTTATGCCTTTCCCCCTCTGCCTCTCCTCTCAAAGGTTCTACTAAAGATCAAACATGACAAGCCAAGGACGATACTGATTGCACCAGACTGGCCACGCCAGCACTGGTGTAACCCCCTCTTGCGCAGTATGACACTTCTGCAACCATGGCACCTGCCACAGACCCCTTCCATGCTGTCCCAGCAGGCGGGCCAGATTCTGCACCCTCAGCTTCCATCCCTCAGTAAGCAGGTGCTGGATGTCCTTCTGGAGGCAAGGAGGCCTAGTACTAGAAAGTCCTATGCTGAAAAGTGGAAAAGATACTGTTCCTGGAGCCAGGCCCAGAGGATGGGCACAACGGTGCCCAGCTTACCTCATATGCTACAGTACTTAACAGAAATGCTCCACAAGGGCCTATCCTTCTCGTCAATTAAAATTCATGTCTTTGCCATTTCAGCACATTGTAATACTGAGCCACCCCTCTTCTGTCACCCCTTGCTAAAGCAATTCCTTAGAGGGGCCAAAAATTTAAGACCCCCCCCAGGAGAGCTCTCACTCCAGCCTGGTACCTTAACTTTGTATTGGAAAAGCTCACTCTTCCCCTGTTTGAGCCAACTGCTACATCAGAGTTGAAATTCCTTTCTTGGAAAACAGCCTTCCTTCTAGCCATCACTTCAGCAAGAAGAGTGTCTGAATTACAGGCTCTCATGGCAGTGGAACCCTTCATTCATTGTCTTCCATGTGGATAGGGTTTCCCTCAGGACTAATCCTCCCTTTATACCCAAGGTGGTGTCTACTGTGGCCTTAAATCAGTCCATTCATTTTCCTACATTTTCCCTAATCCACAAAACAAAGGGGAACGAATACTGCACTCTCTGAACGTGCACAGACAACTTAGATTCTATTTGGACAGGACTAAGCCTATCAGAAAATCTGAACAGCTGCTAGTTAGCTTTGCTGCAGGGGCAGAGGGGAAGGCCATTTCAAAGCAAACGATTTCCAAATGGATAGCCCATTGCATTCATTTCTGCTACAAGCACTATGCAAACCTACCCCACAGGGGATAAGATCACATTCCACCAGGGCTGCATCTACCTCTGCGGCTTTTCTCAGAGGAGTCCCTCCCAGGGACATCCTAGAAGCTGCTACCTGTAGTTCTGTACATACCTTCACCAAGCATTACCACATGCCAGTGTTTTTTAAATCCAGAGCTGGCTTTGCCACTGCAGTCTTGCAGGGCTTAATAGCTGGCCCTAATGCTCTTTAACTTCTTCCTCCCTTCTTTGGCTTTGGGAATCAACCCAGATGTGATGACTGCAGCAGTGAAACATGAAGAACATAGTACAGTTGTGTGCACTTACTGTAAATGTAGATGTTCGAGTGTATTCACTGTTGCAGTCCTGGTTACCCTCCCTCCAGCCCCCTGACTTCCTTCTTGTTGGTATATTTATTTTTTCTTGTATATTTGCTTTTTAATGGGTGTTAACCATACCATTTAATTGCTTCCTATTGTGGTGGCACCTGACATTTGGGGCAAGAAAAACTGATGCAATGGCGTCAGCTGCATGTTTTATACGCCTGGTGACCTGACGCCAAGGAAGAAGTGACAGCATCCGATGCAGAAATCCGAAGACTCTGGTATTCAGGCCGGCTGAGGGCTGCCTGCAGGTAGATAACCCAAATGTGATGACTGCAACAGTGAATACACTTGAACATCTACATTTATGGAAAGTGTACACAACTGTACTTTTTGTTTCATTGCTTACGAGAAAAGTGTTCAAAACTATAAATGTAAAACATGCTGTAACAAATGGTGCTGTATTATACAAGGGATATAATTTAATTATTATATATTATGATTTACAATCAGGAAGGTAAATCAAAGAACTTTTGCATGGTCTTAAAAATGTGTGCAAGGGGCCTATGATTTTAAGTGTCCTCTGATTATTTCTGGATTTGTCCCTGATTCATTGAGAACTAGGCCAGTCATTTTCCAAGAAAAGGTGGTACATTATATTTAGTAAATAATTATAGACTTCTTTTATTTCAGAAAGTGTGTATTAATTCACATTTTCTTATTCTGTTAATGTCTCAAGGTAATGGTAGCAATATTATAAACATTCCCCCTGATTCTTTATTTGTCCCTGATTCTGCTTTGATTTGTCCTTGATTGGATGAGTTAATGGATTTAGTTGGGAGAAGAAGATATGGAGGGGTTGGAAAAGCAGGTGCTAAAGAGCATGTTTTTTTAATAGCTGCACTTGAATATTGTTACATAGTGATTTTCTACTGAGTATATTGCATTTGATCAATGGTTTCTGATTACTTTATTTATTGACGTGTTTTACTGAATTTTACAAATGTGCAGTATTTGCTAGCGTAATACTTCTAGCAGAAAGCCAACTTCAACTAGGCCCCATGGAAATGGTGCGTTTTGACGCAGTGCGAAAAAAAGGGTGTTCCACGTTTTGATTGTTTGTCACACATTGCTAGGGTCTGTGTTCCACATTGGCTTCTTACGAGGTTGAGACCTATGCTAAAAAGCAATGGAAAACTTCTGGGGGCCTTGGATAGTATAGATAGTAATCAGATGTTAGGAGGTAATAGACTTTGAAGAGGCAATTTGGATAAAAATTACAACATAATGTTGGTACAACTCATAGCATGTAGCATTCATAATAGATCACTGGAATTATTCTGGAGCAAAATATATATTTTTTTGACACTGCAAGGAGGTGAAAGCTAATGATGACCAGACTCTGACTCTGCACTTATACTTTGGGGCCCACACCCACTAACACACCCCCTAACATTGGGTCAATTTTAGCTTGCTAGAGATCATATCCTTACCTTGCTGTATAATAAACAGCATTGGTTCTCCATACCACTATCAATCGGAATTGAACTTACCAGTCATTGGTATAACCCACTGCATCAAGTAGGAATCTTCGGTTGGATCTACTTTCAACCAACTTTTGTCTTGACAATTTTTTGTTGTATTTAAAATAAACTTAGTATGATAGACTTAAGCATTATTAATGTATACATTCTAGCAAATGTTGCTTAATGTTTTATTTATTCACTGTCGCATATTGGCTATGTGTTGCACATGCAATCTTAGTCAGTGTTTTTTTTTTTTTTTTTTTTTGTATTGCTAAGTGCATTTATTACTTATTATCTTTGTCAATGTAGCCCAAGTTGTGGCTGAAAAGGGTCCTGGGAGTCAGACCAGTTCACTTTTCTGGCTACCAAAGTATAAAAAATTTGAAATAGAAAAAGGGGTGGGGGTGAACATGATAGAAGTAATTAAGGAACTAGTAAATCACATTTAATTCTGCATCATTCATGAGAGAGAAAGAAAAAAAACTGTCCACTGAAGTCATTGGGAAGTAGCAGACAAACTTGGTTTGGAGTCCTACTACTTGTCACCTGTAAATGTATAGTGAGGATCATTTAAGGCAGTGAGAGTTTTCACACCTCAGCATGTGTGTGTGGGGGAAGGTCTGTCAATTCTTTTAGAGCAACAAAAAAGGATCCCTTTACAAAAGCCTGCAATTTACATGCGTTCCTTTGCTGGAAGTAGCTAACAGCAATTTATAGCATAGAACAAGCTGTGACACACACATAAATGAGGCGCAGTCAGGGAAACATCGAAGTAACTCTGTTATGTTTGTTTAGATGACAGTGCTTCAAAGTCCTGCCATTCTGTCTTAATTGCATGAGAAAACACCATCACTTCCTTATGTCTTGCATGACTCCTATAAAGTGGACCTGAAATATATTCTGGGAAAAAGGAATGAAAGCAAGAAAACAGGATCATGTTACCAAGGCCTTCCCCATCATCTGCTATTTTGAGGGAAACACTAACATTGTAAAAGAAGCACTTGGAGTGATTGTGAGGAATCAAAATAGCTAGAAAACAAAAATACAATGAAAAAAAATTTTTTTTAGTTCTAAGGTAGAGTTTTCCTTTAAAAAATGTGGGGGTCAGTCTTAAGACCACCTCTACGAAGGTTGGTGGGTAGATGGTAGGCAGTAAGCTATTAGGTAAGTCAGCGTGCAATGATGAGGTAGGTCATGTGGCCCTTGTATCTTTTCAGTATTCATGATTTTCTGTGTAGTGGTCCTTATCTATTCCCAGTTTGTTTATAGATGGATGTAAGTGTGGGTCTTTGTATAGGTTTTGTGATTCTATGGGAGAGGGGGATGTGAAAGGTTTAGTCAAACAACCACAAACACAAGATCTTCTGTTAATGTTTCCTTGACATTTGCAAGCCATTGCACATCTTTTTGTCATTTAAGTTTTCCCCCCAAGATTTTTTTTCCTGCATATGTCTATTCCCGAAAATCACCAGTGAGAAAACTTGGAAATACGACTCCACCCTCATCCTGTATAAGGGAGCATTTGGAGCAAAACTGCTTTCCTGCTCTTCTTTGGAGTACACACACACTGTCTATATATACTTAAATTAGAAGGCAACATGAAGTCCAAGGAATATTGTTTACATGCAGTGCACCTATATATATTTCATATCCAAAGCATGTTTTCTCATGACTTTGATCTTTTGTATGTAAAATATAAATAAATGGTATATTTTATGTGAATAAAAGGGAGTATAGTTAGCTTAGTCAGGGAAACCTAGAAGTAGCTCTGTTACAGAAGGTATGTTTAGATGACAGTGCTTCAAAGTCCTGCCATTCTGTCTTAATTGCATGAGAAAACACCACCACTTCCTTATGTCTTGCATGACTCCTATAAAGTGGACCTGAAATATATTCTGGGAAAAAGGAATGAAAGCAAGAAAACAGGATCATGTTACCAAGGCCTTCCCCATCATCTGCTATTTTGAGGGAAACATTAAAATTGTGAAAGAAGCACTTAGAGTGATTGTGAGGCATTAAAATCGCTAGACAACAAAGACACAATAAAAAATGTTTTTTTTTAGTTCTAAGGTAGAGTTTTCCTTTAAAAAATGTGGGGGGGTCAGTCTTAAGACCATCTCTACGAAGGTTGGTAGGTAGATAGTGGACAATAAGCTATTAGGTAAGTCAGCGTGCAATGATGAGGTAGGTCATGTGGCCCTTGTATCTTTTCAATATTCATGATTTTCTGTGTAGTGGTCCTTATCTATTCCCAGTTTGTTTATAGATAGATGTAAATGTGGGTCTTTGTATAGGTTTTGTGATTCTGTGGGAGAGGGGGATGTGAAAGGTTTAGTCAAACAACCTCAAACACAAGATGTTCTGTTCATGTTTTCTTGACATTTGCAAGCCATTGCATATCTTTTTGTAATTTAAGTTTTCCCCCAAGATTTTTTTCCTGAATATGTCTTTTCCCGAAAATCACCAGTGAGAAAACGTGGAAATGTGACTCCACCCTCATCCTGTATAAGGGAGCATTTGGAGCAAAACTGCTTTCATACTCTTCTTTGGAGTACACAAACACAGTGTCTATATAAACTTAAATAAGAAGGCAACATGAAGTCCAATGGACATTATTTACATACAGTGCACCTATATATATTTCATATCCAAAACATGTTTTCTCATGACTTTGATCTTTTGTACGTAAAAGGGAGTATATTTAGCTTAGTGCTGAACAGTGTGGTCTTGTACTGTAGAGATTTTATAGTGCTAATTTTGGACAGAACTTCTTGAGCTAAGTATGTTTTCATGCTATAAATATAGAATGAATTTTAGGCTTTGTGTTGTGCTTTTGCCATGCATAATAATATGGTTGTGCAGAGGGATTACTAAAATGGAAAAGTACTTGTGCAACAACATATATTTAGCATTTTAAATTACTACCTTGAGTTTTACATTATAATCTTCTGACAGAAGAAATGAACAAAGTTTAGCTAACTAGGATGTGAAAGGTGAAGCCTGCTGCTGGTGTGCATTTATGAGATTGTGTAATAATGCATAATAGTTGCAGACCTTAAAAGGGGACAGACTGAATAATGAGACACAGGAGCATAGGAAGAGAACTGGTACCTATCAAAACTGGTTTGTATTGTAGCAGCACTCTTGTTCTTCTGTAATCCTTAGTTCATATATTCAATCATGTACGCTCATGGTGAGGCTTTGATTTCACAGTATTTATTAAACTGGGCTGGAGCTCCCTCTCTAAATATATGTTACTGTTAGGCATATGTTATTTTTGCGTGCTGTGTCAGAGAGTTTTGCTGTTTTGATTGCTTTCATTGAAACAAGCATCCACAGACTGCTATAAGGCTGTATGTAGAAGTAACATCAGGTCAACACCCCCCCCCCCCATGCATCCTTTCTGTTCCCAACCTTTATTCCTCTAACTTCATCTCCTTTTGATCTTCTGTACAATCGTTGTAAAGATTGCCAATCATTGTTTACACGCGTTAACTGCTGCCTGTATACTTATAACAAACACTAACAATAATTGTAATAACTTTTTAAATGAGTTTGTATCACCATCTGTTTCTCACTGTGTATATTATTTAATCACATTTGTAATACTTACTGTTTATTTTATAGTGTTTGTGAACAGTTCTTGTTTCTGACTTAATTTGTAAGTCTAGTCTAAACTGTGAGGGTCAGTGTTCCACCCTGCTCAACAAACAAAAATAAAATAAAATTATGATGTCCTCTAAGCTTTAATTTCGACTTTTTGCTGTCCCTCATTTTTTATTTAATGTGCATGCGTGCTGCCTTTGATCCAAATGTAGTACTCATGTGCACTGTGCTAGTTTACCATATAGTGTTAGAGGATGGGGCTATCATTTATTTAGTATTCTCTGTATCATTCCCTGTTTTATGCCCTTGTGTTCTTCCATTGTTCTTTACCTGTGCATGGTTTGTCTTTCCCCACTTAATACCCTCACTCAGCCTTCATCCCTTTATTGTATATGTGTACTGCTGTTCTCCATTTAATGCCAATTTGTGCCCTTTTTTCAGTAAGCCATATTTATTTTACATTTGTTAACAAGGTAAGTGAACTGGTCCAAGGATGCTTTTCAGCCATGACTTGATATGATGTACACAAACATGAAATAGAAATCAAAGTGTACACGTCACTGTGTAAAGGTACTGTAGCTGTTATCCAACAATATGTACATGTATTTGTGATTAAGTACAGTACATATGTAATCTATTCTAGACATGTTTAACAACTGACAACTAATAAAGGGAACATGCCAACATATATGTACATCAGATACAAATGTGGGGAGCCTAGGGAAGACGATGAAATAAAATAACATAAACCAGATAGTGGTCAAAGGATGGCATTCAAAGGGAAGAAAGCACTGAATGAAGAATAATGGAAAACAATGTTGCACAAGGGCAGAGTACAAGAGAAAACTTAAACGAAGAATAATAGAATGCAATGGAATTTAATAAAAGACATGGGCATGTGTATTGTCTCTAGACTAATTTCACTTTCTGTCTTAAGGTAGTCAAATTAATTCCACTTCCCTGTGTTTCTCATTTGGCACATTTCTGAGCATCCTATATAGACAATGTTACTGAGGAGAGTGGAGAGATTTGGGTCACATGATTATTCAGAACACTAATATGTGCATGTATGCTGGGATATTGTCTCCACTAAACATCTGTGATACTTGGTTAAACAGAAGGGATTTGTAAGTAGCCAACATGGTTGTTTCCATCAGCCATTATTTTCTTTACTCTGCTGTGTTGTCAGTGGCTTAAAAATGAAAGGCTGAAAAGATGAGAGAATGATTTGGTTACTTACACAACAGTGTTTATCCATTTAGTCCTTGGCTAAGTAATGTTAACATTCTAGTATTATTAATTTTCTTTCCTTTTAACAGCTTTTTATAATGCCAGCCAGATTAGTTTTCTTAACTCTGTCTTCACAAGACGTCTTTACACTTTTCTTGAACCTTATAACTTTAATTTCATTTGTTCATTTGAATTAATTTGGCAAGCCCCCTTGTACCCCACTATGTGGGAGGCAACCCCCCTGAACTTTTATATACTAACTTCAAGATTGCCATCTGAGAAGTGGCATTTCGAACTTAGTATATGTAAGTCTGTTCTTTCAGCCATTCGCTCTCCGTATTTCGGGACTCCCTCTAGCAGGTCCCACTGTTTCATATGGTTACCACATTATACTTTATGATTGGTGTGATGAGAGATGAGTACAGTGATACAGTGACCTCTGTGGATCTAAGATGCCATGCCCTTACTTATAAATTAAGCAACACAGAAGGATTTTCTTATTACCCTGGACACATGGTGGTTAAAGGCTAGGTTACTGTCTACATGAGATCCCAGATCCCTGACTAGTGAATCAACTTTTAGAGTTATTTTATTGATGATGCAGTTACCTGGGGTGGCCAACTTCCCAAAAGGCACTATAGTGCAATTTCTTGGCACTAAATTTTAAGCCATGGCTTTAGCACCAAGCCTTTGCCTGTGTTGGACCTTCCTGAAGGGTGTTGTTGAAGGGATTCAGTGACCCCTGCTAGTTTGCAGTCATCTGCAAACCTGGTCAACGAGAAGCCTTTAACACTGGCCTTGACCTCTAAAATGTAGGTGGCAAAGAAGAGTGGGCTGAGCACAGAGCCCTGAAGGACTCCACTGGTGACTGGTGTCTTTATGGAGGTGGTCTTACCGATCCTCACCTCTTGGGTCCTATCCATGAGCCAGCTAGCTATCCAGCATGTTTAAAGGGGTTTATGCCTAGTTCTATAAGTTTATTGACAATGCCCTAGTAGGGTAGTGCTTCAAATGCTTTAGCCAGATCAAAGTAGGCAGTATGTACTGCTTTCCCCTCATCCATTGCCTTAATGACGTCTTCAAAAAAGTCCACCAGGTTCAGTAAGCTTGACCTTCCTTTGACAAAGCCAAACTGGGATGAATCCAATGTCGTTGGGGGGGGGGGTCTCCTATGTCCATTTTGATAATTTCCATGTTAATTCTTTCCATGGCTTTACAAAGACTAGTCAGACTAATGGGTCTGTGCTTTCCAGGATCAGTTGAAGGTCCTCTCTTATGAAAGGGGGATGACTATCACAGTGCCCCATTCTCGTGACACAAAGCTTGTTTTAAGACTGTAGTTAAATAGTGACTCCAGGGTTCCTAATAAGTCATATTTTAGACTGTTCAGGGGGTATCCTGGGATGTTAATTGAAGCCCACTGTGGCTATATTCTTTGTTTTTAGTGAGCACAGCCAATACACATTTCCTAGTTATAGTTGGAAGGGGTTATGTTTGAAAGTATTTCTTGAGGGATAAAGTTGAAACTGAATTTGTCTGCTATCAGGTTTGCTATATTGCCATGCTCAGTGAATGTGGCACCATTAACCACCAGTTCAACACATTGCTGTGTGCTGCCTTTGATGTTTCTGAGATAGCTGAGGAAGATCTTAAGATTCTTTTGCCTGGGACGCTATCTTAACCTCAAAGTTGGCCATGTTTGACGTAATTAGCCCTCTTATTGTCTGTTTAGTTTGATGAGAGAGTTGTTATCATTATGAGAATTACCCTTCCTGATTTTTGCTGTACTTTTTTTTCCTTTTGTAGTATATCATATTTAATTTGGGATGTCACCAGGGTGGTTTGTTTTTCTGGATAGTTCTGGGCTTACCGCTGGTAGGTACAGCAACATCTGTGCAATCATTGACATGGTTGTTCAGAGGTTCTGAAAGCAGTTCAGTGTAGGGTACTGTGTTCTCAGGGTTTGAAAGGGGCACTGAATTTTAACAAACAATCACTTAATAAAAGGTATCTTGCCTTGGAGTAGTTCTAAGTGACACTGGTCTTTCTGAGGTTATGGAGTTGATTTTGAGTAAGATAGTTTTATAGTCGGACCTTACCAGGGAGGATGAGACATGGAGGGGTTGCAGCATTCTCCCATATTTGTGAATATGAAGTCCACAGTGTTGGAACTTCTAGCAAGAGTATATTCACTATGTGGTCAAGGGTGTTTGTTTTTTCGAAGTCTAGGAATACCTGTGCCTGTAGATTTGAAGCTGTGTAGGATTCCCAGTCTGTAGAAGAGTAATTAAAGTCTGCCATGTGTTGGGTGTTAGGTTTGATGGTAAGTGTCTGCAGTAGGTCCATGTTTTGAGTTTCTGGGCATGGAGGGTGACCTATAACTGGCTAGGATATGGTATGGGATATTGTCTGTGGTGATTTCTACTTGGAGGCTCTCCAACATGTCATATTTGTTTGACTGACCTTGAGGTATGCTGCTTGTTGTTATTTATTGAGACACCTCCTCTTCTCGCCCTTGTCTGTCCGACTACTGGTCTAAAAGGGTGGAAGGCACTGGAGCTTTGCACTAGTACTCTGTGCTGCTTTAAACCATGTCTCAGTAACTGCACAGCTGTGTATATTCTTGAGTGCAAGGAGGGCCTAGAGGGAGTGTAGTTTACTCAGGCTTCTGCCATTAAGCAGTGATACCTTTGAGGTTCAGACAAATTTATTTTTTCCATGTTGATGGGTTTGTCAATTTGGCATAGACTAAAATGGCACTATGGGGATGGATAAAGTTTTAGCCAGTATTGAGAAGCCCAGAGAAGACAGGTGCAGACCATCCTTGGCCAAACAACATGATCTGTTAACCATGTCCTCCCAAGCTAACAAATATTGGATCCCCTTAGAGTGACATAGCTATAGCTATAGGCACTCCTGTATGACCCAGGAAATGTATATCGTGTATTTAAACTTATTAGAAACACTAATCGTCCAACCCAATGCCATATTCATGGGTGACTTTAATTACCCCACTATTAACTGTGAATCATATACAACACCAAATGTACAGACACAGAGATTCCTGGATTTTGTCAACACAAACTCCATGGACCACATAGTCCATACACCAACCAGGAGTGCAACCATACTAGATCTGGTCCTCGCTGATATGGGAGAGTGCTGCATACCCCTACTGTAATGTCTTCCCAGCTAAAGTCAGACCACAAAATGGTCTCCTTTGAAGTAAAAATAAAACCTGAACCCACAGCTAAAGCTGGAATATTCAGGAACTACTCGGGCTAACCTCTTGCTATTAAGTGATAACCTGGTAAAATTTCAAGCCCCCATAAACTATGAGAACACTTCTGCCTCTGCCAAGCTGTTCACAGAAATCCTGTACAACCATATTAATAGCTGCATAGAGGCAGCTGTACCCACCAGGAAGAAGTACAATACTAACTTTAAAAACAAGCCACGCTGGTGGAATCGCAAAATCAATAGGCTGTATAACAGGAGGAAGTAAATCATGGCACAAATTAGGAGTTGCAGCACCCAGCAAGATAAAAGCACTCTCATCAAACTAAACAACTCAGAGGACAAATAAAGTCTACCAAAGCCAAATTTGAGGTAAGGTTTGCCCTCCCAGTCAAAGGACAACCACAAAGCATTCTTTAGTTATGTCCGCAACCTCAAAGGCAGTGCACAATTGTGTGCAGAGCACATTGTAAATGGAGTGACCTGTACTGAGCCAGAAGATATAGCAAACCTCCTGGCTGATAAATTCAGCTCCAACTTTACCCCTCTCTCCCCTTCAACCTTCCCTCAGGAAATACCATCAAATATAACTCCCCCTATTATCACTAGGGAGCAGGTCCTTAATGCTCTCTCTGAGACCAAGAACACTGCATCAGTGGATCCTGACAGTATCCCAGAATACCTTCTAAATAGCATGAAACATGACCTATCAGGGTCTCTGGAATTACTATTTAATTGCAGCCTCCAAACAGGCTTTGTGCCTCATGAATGGAGAATGACAACAGTCATCCCTCTGCACAAAGGTGGCCATCTACAGACCCATAAGTCTCATTAGTCTTATATTAAAGTCATGGAAAGAATCATCATGGAAATGATCAGTAGAGATATGGTAAACCTCCAGACACGGGATCCAACCCAGTTTGGTTTTGTCAAGAGCAGATCATGCCTATTCAACCTGGTGGACTTCTTTGAGAATGTAACCAAAGCAATACATGAAGGAAAAATGGTTTACACTGCCTACCTTGACCAGGCCAAGATATATGACACAATGATCCACTCAGATATTGTTGACAAACTCAAGAGGTTAGGTACAAACTCGTATGTCACCCAGTAGATAGCCATAAGGCTCACAGACAGGACCCAGGAAGTTAGAATTGGGGAGTCCACCTCTACAAATAAGGCCAGTCACAAGTGGAGTCCCACAGGGATCAGTCCTTGGACAGCTCGTTTTTGGCATTTACTTCTCTGAAGTCAAGGCCAATATCAGTGGTCTCCGGCTGACTAATTTGTAGATGATTGCAAATTAAGAGTCGTCATTGAATCCCGCACTGACACAAATGTACTCCAGGAGGGGCTGACACAGACAAACAACTGGTGCCAGAGCCATGGACTAAAACTAAATGCCAAGAAATGCACAATAGTATCCTTTGTGAAGTCCTCCATCCCTGGTAACTGTCATATTGACAACACACCCCTTAGAGTTGATCCAGTAGTCAGGGACTTCGGGACACACATAGGTAGTAATCTGGCCTTTGACCATCACGTCTACAGTAGTGAGGAACTCATTCTATGTTGCGCAAGTTATAAACAAAGGTATGGCAGGCAAGTCCAAGGAAGTCATTATTCCACTCTATTTGGCATTCATCAGACCTATCATTGAGTACAATGCCCCATTTGGTATGTACCTAACCAGGACCAGGCATATCCAATGATTGGCATGTCCACAGAGGTTAATCACTAAAAGAATACAGGGTGTAAGTAAAATGTCCTATGCAGACCGCCTCAAGGCCCAATCCCTGTATTCTGTCTCCTGCAGGCTTTTAAGGGGAGATCTATGCCTAGCATACAGGGCATTGTCAGACCCCACTTTGATGGACCTACTGTATACCCACAAAACAAACAGCACCATAGTTACAGTTCTAAAGGCTTGCCTGTGATATAAATACGACCTCCTGGAGAGACAGATATGTATCCCAGAGACTACCCTGTCTATGGAACAGGCTCCCCATCCATGTGAAGTACAGTTCCTCCCTAACCCAATTCAAGTGCAGCTTGGACAATTGGATGGGGAACAGGAAATTCATCCCTGATTTGGCACCTATGTCTCTAATGAACACAGGCAACTTGTAAATAGTTCATCTCCCAGGCCAGTGTTTACACTTATCAAGGGTATCAGAACTTGTTAGAAATTTGGGATGCATGGCTAGATTTAAAAAGCCCCTTGTGGTCATCAGCCTAGTAAACACCTATGAACATCAGAAAGACATCCAGTTATTAAAATCAATCATCTTTTGCTCATATTGTGGAATCATCCTTGAACATGTAATATGCTGCTCAATGTTAGGCTTATACCAGCTTGAGAAATGCAGTCCGCGAGCTTCATAATGAAACTCTTTATATAATTCATGGAGGTATGTCTCAGGTCACTTACACCTACATGGACTGTGGTGAAATCATACTCGTAGCTGTGGGGTAGTGACTTGAGTGTGTGGATGCATGCATTATTTGGAAGATTCTGGCTCCAGATAAGCAACTAACCATTAACTTCTTGTTCAGTCTGGTTAGAGGGGCATCAGTATGTCTAACAATGTAGTCCTCTATGACAAAAGTCATGGGAAGTTGGTTTCTTTCCTTTGGGGCTCAATTGAGTGCATCTGTATGTGTGGTATTAGATGTTTTTTTTTTGTGAGCGCCTTTGGGCTTGCTGAGGCATAGCTTTGAAAGTGGGTAGTGACGTTCATGAGAGACATGTACCTCAGAAATGTGTGTGGAACCACCTTTTAAAGAATGAAGGAGTGTGTTGGCATTCTCTCTCTCTTTGTACTGTGATTTTTATGTATTTACTAGTTACAGTTGTTTACAAAGAATGTCCACTAGAAGTCTCTCTTTCTGTGGAGTCTTGGGGAGATCACTCCAAAAAGTAACAACAGAAATAAGAAATTTGACAAATGCAAGTTAACACACAATTGTACTTATTTGTGTCTGTTTATTTTAATTTACACATTGAAATAAAGTGATCATGTTTATGTGCTAGGAGGGAGCGAGTTCCTTTTTATAGGAAAAAAAGATGTTAAATATATTATTTTCTGGCATTAGAAAATAAACAAGCTTCTACTTAATCAAACTGTCATTTATTTCATCTCCTGGAGGTAATAGTGTATTGTTTTGGTTGCTTATAGGAAATATGAAGTGGCTTAGATTGTGCTACTATTAGAAAAACTGTCTCCTGAACTAAGCAGAACATTTTTATTCAGATATTAAAACCAATATAAAATAACAAACTTTCATGAACTAAGAGGAATATTTTTATTCAGATATTAAAGTACTTAAGTGAAATCTATTAAATACCCACATCAGCATTCCTCAGTAACATCACTTTGTCTTCACTTTTAACACAGGTTTTATACTTGGATACCCATTTAAACCTGGTGGTATATTTGCCCTTAGCATGCATATTTACCTGTATTCAATATTTTCCATTCTGGCTACTATATCACCACCTCTTAAGTTATTATTAATACTTTGTAAGACATCCACCTGTATTCATTTTCTATTCTGGCTATATTTGTTTTACATTTTTGAACCTGGTTTGGTTTTGTCTATTGAAGCTTCTTGACTACATAAATTTGACTTAAACTGTGTTATTAGGTAGTGGAAAAGAAATTACATATTTAATGGATTCTGTATGATGTGACCTGATCAGAAAACATTCCTAGTGTCGAACACTGGCAACATTGACACACAAAACATTGAACCCGGAAACTTGAGTCACGTAACCTCAACTGTGAGTGTATATGTGGGGGAAGCCTCCCTGTGACACCCTATGTGGGGACTGCACTCCCTGTACTTAAATATACCAACTACAGGATAACGGTACAGAGGGGAAATGGGTAAAAACCCAATCCCCAGTGTACCACAGTCTTAAATAACACATTACTGGCTTCTTCAGAGATGGTGCTAAAACTTGTTGAGGTTATACTGTATGAGCTTCTGGGTTTGATGTTTTGTGCATCAGTGTTGCCAGCATTCAGTGCATGATTTCTGACTTGACCCAGCCAAGTACATCTAAAGTTGTAGAGCAGCTTGCATGTTGCTGTTGTATCTTTCGGCTTTTCCCGGTTAGGGGTCACCACAGCGGAACTCCGGTCCGCTAATGATTGGCAGTAGATTTTTACGTACCGGCTTGCCAGGCCTGACGCACAACCTTCAACAAAGGTACGCCCATTCACACATGTCTCCACACAGAAGACGCTTTAGCTGATACAAAATAAAATACAGTGAGATTAAACCCTTTTAGTTCACACTTCCAACTCTCAAAAATAGTCACCTATGGACATACGAACTCCTATAAATGCATTAGCTGCTTCCTTTCTAGCAGGTAAACTGATTGTTGTTGGGGGGCACTTGTGTAGCTAACACATGACAGTGAATCATTTTTCTAACATATAAAGCAGGACAAATAAGATTGGCAGAGCAACCTCAAAATGCAGTTCCACATTAATTATTCTGGCTTTTTCAGTGTATTTTACTAGCATTTTAGAAGGTATAAGGATACTGGAGTCTGACATTACTGATCTACGGTAGTGTTGTTTCTTTGTTGTACATGTTTTGGAGGGGTCTAGTACAGCAGAGCCTTCTCTGTCTGTCTATCTTCAAGATGGTTTTCCGTTATAGTGCTGAATTCCTACAGTCTGCAAGAGTCAATAAGTAAAGTCTCGTGGGAAGTAACAGTGCAGCTAGAATTTGGAATGCATGACTGATTTGAAGATTAGTAGAGGGTAATATCACCTGCACCACTGCCACAGCTGCTGTGTGGCATAATCATTTAGGACATGACTATTTGTGAGGATGTATAGCTTCAAAGGACTATTAGCATATTTGAGCACTATGCTACTTCTGCTGGTTTTATCCCATTTGTACTCCTTGGTCAACCCTTGTAAGACAGCATGCCTCTGCTGACCTGAGTGAGGTAACTGTGACATTACATTAGTAGATAAGTAATAAAGTTGCTAAATGATATTGTTCAGGCACAGTGGCTCATCAGAGCATGTGTTCTACATGTTGTATCTGTTCAAACATTAGGATTTATTTATTATTTTGTTGATAACTGAGTAGTCCGTTAAGGGCATTTAAGTGGCTTTTACAGGAAAGATCAATATACGTGTGACTGCACACACACACACACACACACACACACACACACACACGCACACACACACACACACACACACACACACATATATACGTATACGCACACACACACAAAAAATGTTTCTTAAGTAAATCACGATGGGCTAGTTAATAGCATGCGTTCATGTGTTGCTATATCTATGTTTACATGCATTCCACTAACATCATCACTAAGATATATATGCTATACCAATATCTACAGGTTCTAACAGCTCATTTAAATGTTTGAATTTACACCACCAATACTCATCATATTCAATGTCAAATAAAGTGAGATCTAAAGCAGATACATTTGTATTATGACAACCATATTATCCAGCACAAAAAATCTCCAAAATGTTTAATGTGACTTGTTTTGTAGTGTGACAGAAGAGGGAAATCTGTTCTTTATAACTAGTTTTAACAAACAAATGTGACCAACTTTAAAATGATGTTACTAGGGGCTGAGTGTAAAAGTTGCTCAGCATGTAGATCTACAAATTGTTTTAGTAATCTTTGTGTAAGTCAGCAGAGGGAGACATTAACAATTCATTATTAGACATGTATAGGTTCATAGGTAAGTACTGGCTAGAAGCCCTTGGGGGTCAATTTAAGCCTAGCCAGTTTCTCTTTTTGTGTTCAAATTAACCTATCCCATTTAGTTAGAGACTGGCCTTACACATCCCATGATTGATAATTATTTATTACCCTTAATGAGAATAACTGGAATCATACCATAGATAATTTGTGAAGACGCATACATGGGATAAAGCATTTAGGAGCTGACTTTGTCCATTAGTAGTAGGTCTTGGGGTAAATTTCTTAAACTAAAGTGAATTACTTTAAATTATACAATGGCTGGCCATTAATATTCAAAAACAAGTGTGTGTGTTTGTGTAAAAAAAAAAAAAAATATATATATATATATATATGTGTGTGTGTGTGTGTGTGTGTGTGCATGTATATATATATATATATATATATATATATATATATATATATATATATATATATATATATATATATATATATATATGTACCAGGACGTGCCCAGAGTCTGACCCTACCTGCACTAAACAAAGGTCAGTATCTTCTGTAGCAACGAAACCGATTGGTTAGCCCAACCAGGTTGTCTGTTATAAATCGAGCATATACCAATGGAAAAAAGTCAGGTCACCCAGACTTTCTTCCACTAGTATATGCTGTAATTTTTTAAGTTTTCTTCAACATTAAAAAAGTAAATAAATAAAATTAGAAATCCGGACAGTCCAGAGGTACGAGAGAGACATTACGGATAAAATGCTAGGAAAAATAGGTACGTTATTCAAGACTAAAGAAACATACCTGATTCTCCTTGTATTTTCTCCATCCTCTCTCTCTCGTACTTCTAAAATGTCCGAATTTCAACCTTTGTTTAAAAAAAAAGGAGCAACGGAGATCTTCCTTTCTCTGTTGCTTCTTTTCCAAAGCACTGATGTACTGCGTAAGCTTAGGAACAAAAGTCCCATACGCATGTGCAGTACATTAAGAAAGCCCTCAGGTATGTAAACAAAGCAGAACAACACCATGCCACCATTGTAGAGGGACATTATTTAAGAAAGTAATTTTGGCTTAAGTAATGTCATTGAATGAGAGCAATAACCTATAGCTGGGTGTAGGTAATGCTGATTTATCCACAGAGGGCTTTGTTTGGTCACTTGGGCTTCACCTTCTTGACCAAACCACACCAACCGTGAGTAAATCCAGCATTACCCACACCCAGCTGTGGGCTATTGCTATAATAAATCATGATAGAATAGTTACAGTACAAAAGCTGTTCGTTATTCAATTGTTTACAAAATGATTTGTAGTTTTCATATTCTCTTTTTTTTATGCAAATGGACCAATATGAAAAAAAAAATATGCATTTTAAACAAATTGCAAGTAGCTTTAAAAGAAAAACAGATGTTATGGTAGTATTAGTTCAGAAGTTCACCTTTCAGCTAGCAACAGAATCGTGGGTGTTAGATTTTTGGTAGTTTTTTTTTTTAATTTACAAAGAATAAATAAAATATAGCCTTCATATCAGAAACAAGTCTGCTGATTCTGTGGTGCATAGGGAGAGGCATGGAGCTTTGACTGTTCTTTTGGCAGTCTGGATTTGACTGAGGCTGAGCTCTGGAAGATCAGCTGATAGGTGTGGTTGTGAGTGCAAGTTACTGGCAGATGTTGGCTTGCCGTTTTCAGGATAAGGGAAGTTATTGGCCCTGTGTGCTACTGACACCTAGTGGAGGACATCTGGAACTGCAAGCAGTGAATGGTCATTTTTAACCTGCCACATAGAGCTGTAGTTGGAACGGTTTTGTTTGTGTGTGCGCACATGAGTGTTTGAGAGCAGGCACATACCATTGGGACACCTTTGCAGGTGCTGTTTTGCTGATGCATTTGTCATCAGAGAGGGGTAATTAGCTGCTTGCAGAATCCTCCCAGGCCCTGCTGGATGACAGCCACAATCCCTAGCTCTCTTCTTCTCCTGGTGTCCTTGAATGCTGAGGGAAGGAATGGGTAGCAAGGGAGAAGGATGCTGATGTAAGATAGAGGAGAAAAAGATTTAAAAAAAATAGGGAATTTTTGATAAATGTAATATTCTGGGTCTAAGAGATGGATATGGTTTTTGTTTGTACTTAACAGAGAACTTTTGATATAACTTACTTGTGGGCTTATCACTGTTGAGATCTTTGAGAGCAGTTGTACATCTTCACTATCGCACAAGTAAAAAGTATTCACATCCCTGTCAGAAACGTGTGTGTGTATACATCACACACATGTATGTATGAGCACAAATGCAGCATGTGCCTACAGTAGCTCAGCTGGTAGCACACTCAGCTTTGGTGTTACAAGATCAGAAGGGTGTAGGATTTATTCAGCTGGGAGGTGTGGGTGTGAGTGGAAGTTACTGGCAGATGTTGGCTTGCCGTTTTCAGGCTAAGGAAAGTTATTGGCCCTGCGTGCTCCTGACACCTAGTGGAGGACATGTGGAACTGCAAGCAGTGAATGGTCATTTTTAACCTGCCACATAGAGCTGTAGCTGGAATGGTTTTGTTTGTGTGTGCGCACATGAGTGTTTGAGAGCAGGCACATACCATCGGGACACCTTTGCAGGTGCTGTTTTGCTGATGCATTTGCCATCACAGAGGGGTAATTAGCTGCTTGCAGAATCCTCCCAGGCCATGCTGGATGACAGCCACAATCCCTAGCTCTCTTCTTCTCCTGGTGTCCTTGAATGCTGAGGAAAGGAATGGGCCAGCAAGGGAGAAGGATGCTGATGTAAGATAGAGGGGGAAAAAGATTTTAAAAAATAAGGACTTTTTGATAAATGCAATATTTTGGGTCCAAGAGATGGATATGGTTTTTGTTTGTACTTAACAGAGAACTTTTGATATATCTTACTTGTGGGCTTATCACTCTTGAGATCTTTGAGAGCAGTTGTACATCTTCACCATCACACAAGTAAAAATTATTCACATCCCTGTCAGAAACGTGTGTGTGTACACATCACACACACACACACACACACACACACACACACACACACACACACACACACACACACACGTATGTATGAGCACAAATGCGGCATATGCCTACAGTAGCTCAGCTGGTAGCACACTCAGCTTTGGTGCTACGAGATCAGAAGGCTGTAGGATTTATTCACACACCAGGTAGATGGATTCAAATGTTGACACTGCAGTGCAGCATAAGGGAAGGTGCTGAATTTCTGATGGGCCATCCTTCAGATGAGACATTAAAACAAAGCCACATCTGCCTAAATTTATGGTAGTTCAGGAGATGTAAAATATCCTACAGCACTTATCAAAAGTAGTAGAAGAAGCTTCCTTTTCCTGGCCAAATTTCCACTAGTCAGTTTGAATACCACCTTAGGACTCCCCAGAAAAGAGGCCATTGGCCTAGTGGGACTAACCTGGTCAGCAAATTGTAAATAAATAAGTCATTTTGAACATTAGAGTTTTTTTAATAAATTGGAGCATCACAGCTCAGAAACAGATGTATTGCATGTTCTAGCTTTTGCATGTCTGGAACTGGTATTTTCAGGTGAGATTCTCACCGTTAAGCAGGCCGTATGTCACAGGAGCTGTATGAAGCTGTAGTGGATGGGAAACTTGAGCAATTAGTGGAGGATAAGGGGAAACATGGAGGAAGCAGTCATTAAAATGCAAGAAATGACTTGGGGAGAGGAGCTGTATGGAGCAGTAAGATTTAGAAAGGGAAAGGAGGAGGAAAGGAAGGGCAGGAGAGTGTGTGACCGTTTGGTAATGCCTTGAGGCAGCATCTGTCAAGTGTCACAATGGATGGAAAAAATTGTTAGGAGAGAAATAAATGTCCTTCAAGGATGCATCTGCAGTCCTTACAAATGGGTTGTTCTGTCGTCAGGCAGCCCTTCGGTCGGCCGGATTCCAAAGTCTGGGTCTGGCCTCGGCTGGTCGGCCGGATTCCAAAGTCTGGGTCTGGCCTCGGCTGGTGTCGCACTTCACCCGACGTCCTAGCTGCAGTTCTTCGGGTATAAAGGCATCAGCCGACGCCATTTTCCTCAGTCTTTCTTGCCGCGTGGCGCCCGAAGCAGAAGCTGTTCGCAAGTGCTGGTCGGTCAGATCCAGAGATTACTACTACCGAATACTACTTCGAAGACTTCTAAAAAGCTAAGTACCCCGTTGGGGACTCTTTCTTGCCTCAGCCGATGTCAGAAAAAGTGAATAACTGTTTAACTTGTGAGAAACAAATACCTCATAAAGATTTCCACTCTTACTGCTTACCTTGTTTAGGCCCAGACCACGACGTAGCAGCTTGTTTAGCCTGTGCTTCTTTCAACCGACGAACGCTTAGGCGTCGGTCGGAGTTTGCTGAACAGTTTTTCGGCTCAGATTTTGCGTACATAATGCCGTCGGATCCTCCGACTACTCAAATTGTTAAGAAACGCAAAGAAAAGGACCGACACTCGCGGTCCGCGGTTTCGGCCGAAACCACGGTTAAGCAAACCGCGAGTGTCTCGGTTTCGGCCGAAACCGAGCAAACGGTTCAATCTTCAGCCGAATCCATGACTACTACCGAGGCCCCTTCAACCCTAGTTGAATCGGCCTCTGAAGTTTTACCTGCTACTGTGGTTACACATGAATTATCGGATACTATCCCTTTGGATGTTTCTACCCCAGCACGTGGTGCTGCTAGGCCTCCTGCAGCCATGTCTATAAAGGCCTTTGCCAGGGCTAAAGCAGCCAAAACTTCTAAGTCTGTGCCTGTTAAGCCCCCCTCTCACAGGCCCAGTTCCAGTTCCCAAATGCTTACTCTGACAGAGGATCTCATCTCTTTAATAAGGGGATCCCAATCTCACCCAGACAGGGCCTCTCAACCTCCAGAAAAGAGACCTAGAACAGAGCCCCCTGAGCCAGTGTCCTCAGATGACTCTTCTGATGAGACAGACAATACAGACCATCCAGAGGCTCCTTTTTCTACTTATGAAGATTCCGATGCTGAAGAATCTATCCCTTCTGCCTCTCCACCAGAGGAATTCTCCTTTGGGGAAACATTACATGCCATGAGAGAGCAATTCCAATGGCAGGGTCAAGATTTCTCAGATTCAAGAAAAAGGCTTAGGACCTTTTTACACTTACCGCAACATAGGCCTTTAGCTATACCTCCAGTTCTTCCTGTTGTGGATGATGCATTTAATGATGCTTGCACTGCTCCTGATACTTTACCTCCAGCCCCTGCAAACACTCATCACCATTTATATAAGGCCCCTTTTGCAGATCCTGAGACTATCTCCCAGGGGCCTAAGGCAGTAGCTTCGACCTCAGCGAAAAACCCTCTCCCTTCTGAAAGGGAATCCAGGTCCTTAGAGAGATGGGGTAAAAAAGTATACACCTCTGCTACTCTTTCAGCTAGAGCTTTGAACTGTCAGTTTCATATGATCCAATACCAAGAGTTTATGCTTGATCAGTTAGCTAAGAAACTGTCCTCTGATGATTCCTTAGATAAGAAATATGTTCTAGAAATGGTGAATAACATTCAGCAGGTTAGTAACCATTCATTAAAATGTGGCTATGATGCACTGGAGGCTTCATTTAGATCAGCCATGACTGGCACAGTTATAAGAAGGCATGCATGGTTGAAAGAACAGGTCTTGCCGGATCATGTTAAAGCAAAGCTATTAGATGCTCCTATGGATAAGGTCAGTCTATTTAGTTCTCCTGCCCAACAGGTACTGAAGAAAATGGAAGAGAAGGCAAAATCTGTACAAACAGTGAAAGATTTCTTACAGGTTCAGCCCCCAAGGTTTAGCAGGAACTGGCCTTCCAAAAATTGGTCCTTTCCAGACTCCTCTAAAGCTCAGAGAGGCAGGAATAGGCGTTCAAGAGGCAGAAATCAATCCAGAGGTGGTGCCTACAGGGGACGCCAGTGGCAAGGCAACAACCAACGAGGCACAGACACAACCACGACCACTGCAACAGGACAATCACAGTGACTTGGCTCTGACTCCGCCTACCAGGGAACAAATAGCAGCACCCTTAGGCGGAAAGCTAGCCTTATTTTCAAAAAACTGGCACTATATCACAGGAGACAAGTGGATTTTGCAAACTATAGACCAAGGCTACAGGTTTCATTTCCACACTTTACCAGTAAAAAGAGGAATGCCAAACCTACCACCAAATCAAAAGACAGAAGCTCTAAAACAAATAGCTCAATTAGCAAAGATGAGAGCTGTGGAAAGGGTACCACCTACAGAACAAGGCAAGGGATTTTACTCCAGACTCTTCCTGGTACCAAGAAAAGAGAAAAATTGGAGGCCTATTCTCGACCTGTCCGCTTTAAACACATTCATCATTGTTCCAAAATTCAAAATGCTGACCCTACAGCAACTTCTTCCCATGCTGGGCAAGGAGTATTGGCTGGTAACTCTAGATCTCAAGGAGGCATACCTGCACGTCCCCATACGACCAAATTGCAGAAGATACCTCAGATTTCTTGCAGGATCAGAGCATTATCAATTCTCAGCATTGCCCTTTGGCTTATCTACTGCGCCCAGAGTGTTCACGAAATGCCTGGCATCAGTAATCGCTCACTGCAGGCTTCAGGGAATCCAAATTTATCCATACCTGGACGACTGCCTGATACAAGCGGACAACAAAAACAAGCTGACACAAGACCTACAAAGAGTCATTTGCTTACTACAAGCCCTGGGATACACAGTCAATTTAAAAAAGTCAAAACTGGTACCATCCCAAACAATAACCTTCTTGGGTGCAGAGTTGGACACAGTAAAACAGATGGCATGCCTAACTGCAGAAAAACAAGAACAACTTCCTCTCTACTTCTTGGCATTAACAAAGCAGAACAAACTAACAGCAAGGAAAGTACTGCAGGCCTTGGGCTTCAGGGCATCCTGCATAATCCTGGTCCCCCATGCCAGACTGCATATGAGAAAGCTACAGTGGTACCTAAAGAATTTATGGTCTCAACACAGGCACAGCTTAGAAACCGAAATACCACTAATCCCATGCCTGAAACAAGAGTTCCTATGGTGGGCTCAGGCATGCCAGTCAAACCCAGGTTTGTCCTTCCACAGCATTCAACCGAGCCAAACCATCACAACGGACGCCTCAGACCTCGGTTGGGGGGCCCACATGCTGGACAAGTGCATTCAAGGCTTATGGACTCCAGATCAGCTGCACCTGCACATAAATCAAAAAGAAATGCTGGCAGTAAAACTAGCAATCCAGAATTTCAGACCATTCCTCCAAGAAGGCCAATTGATGATAAGGACAGACAACACCACAGTCATGTGGTACATCAACAAACAGGGAGGCACTCATTCATACCCTCTCTGCCGAATGGCTCTGGACCTATGGAATATGGCTCTGAGTTACAACATTCAGTTACAGGCAATATTTGTACCGGGAAAAGAAAACATCCTAGCAGACATGCTAAGCAGAACTACCTCGGATGCTCACGAATGGATGCTACACCCGGACATCTTCAAGGCCATCATAAAGAAATGGGGACTGCCACAAGTAGACCTATTCGCATCCCCACTCAATCACCAGCTCAAGAAATTCTGCACAAGGACATACCACCCACTTGCTTGGAAGGTGGACTCTCTATCCTTCAGTTGGAAAGGCCTGACAGCATATGCATTTCCACCTCTTCCTTTGATGCACAAGGGACTACTGAAAATCAAAGAGGAACGTCCAAGGATAATTCTGATAGCTCCAGATTGGCCAAGACAACATTGGTATCCATTACTGAGGAGCATGTCTCGGGGGAAAACGTGGACACTGCCCCTGATTCCTTTGATGTTAACTCAGAGCGACTACAACATCCTGCATCCAAACCTGAAAACTCTGCAACTGACTGCCTGGAACATTACATAACAGCAGCTAACCCAGATTTATCCCAAAGGGTTAAAGACATTATCCTTGAGGCCCGCAGACCTTCAACAAGAAGGAACTACGCAGGAAAATGGAAAAGGTTTCTCATTTGGAGTACTGAAAGGGGGAAAGATGTGTCAAAGGTAGACATTGCCAACATCCTGGAGTGTTTGGCAGAGCTTCTCCATACAGGTCTGTCCTATTCCTCCATCAAGATACATGCATCAGCTATTTCAGCAGAATACAGCTTCGATCCCCCTGTCTTTTCACATCCTCTACTCAGGCAGTTTCTGAGAGGAATTAAGAATGTAAAACCTCCTAGGAAACCACCATTACCAGCATGGGACTTGAACTTTGTGCTAGAAAAATTGACACTCCCCCCTTTCGAACCAGCAGCAACAGCAGATCTTCAACACCTATCCTGGAAAACTGCTTTCCTGCTGGCAATTACTTCAGCAAGAAGGGTTTCGGAACTACAGGCTTTAATGGCAGTACAACCCTTCCTAATCTTCCATCAAGACAGAGTGTCCATGAGAACTAATCCTACATTTATGCCTAAGGTGGTATCCAGAGTTTCTCTAAACCAGGCAATCCACCTACCTACCTTCTTCCCCAATCCACAGAACAGGGGGGAAAGACTGCTGCATACCTTGGATGTACATAGACAGTTGCGCTACTACCTGGACAGAACCAAGGGCAATAGAAAAACTGACCAGCTTCTGGTAGCATATGCAACAGGAAGGGAAGGAAAAGCAATTTCCAAACAGACAATCTCCAAGTGGATAGGAAATTGCATTAGATTCTGTTACTCCTACCATGGAAAGCAAATTCCACAGAACATAAGGCCTCATTCTACAAGGGCTACAGCCACTACCACAGCTTTCTTACGAGGAGTGTCTACCAAGGACATTATAGAGGCTGCTACTTGGACCTCCGTGCATACATTTGCCAAGCATTATAACTTACCTCTATACTCTAGATCCCGAGCAGGGTTTGCCACTGCTGTTTTGCAAGGGATCCTAACTACACCATAATTTTTCTTCCTCCTCCCCTAGTTTGGCTATGGTATTCTACCCATTTGTAAGGACTGCAGATGCATCCTTGAAGGACATAGTACAGTTTTGTACCTACCATAAATGTAGATGTCCGAACAGGATAGCATCTGCAGTCAGGATTACCCACCCTCCTTCCCCTCTGTGGTATTCCTAGGGTATTTGCCCACCTAATAGCTAGCTGGGGGGGGATTTCTTATGGTGTATTTGTTTGTATATATGTACATACATGCTTATTTTTTGTGTTTGCCTTCTACCTTTTTGGAAATATTGGCATTTATCCAAAAATTTAGCTATCCAGGAGGGCAACTGGCATCTGGGGCAAGAAACACTGAGGAAAATGGCGTCGGCTGATGCCTTTATACCCGAAGAACTGCAGCTATGACGTCGGGTGAAGTGCGACACCAGCCGAGGCCAGACCCAGACTTTGGAATCCGGCCGACCGAAGGGCTGCCTGACGACAGGACAACCCATTTGTAAGGACTGCAGATGCTATCCTGTTCGGACATCTACATTTATGGTAGGTACAAAACTGTACTTTCTCAGTAGTAGATCTGCAGAAAATTCTGATATTCACGTGACAGTCTTCATTCTTTATTTCAGGAGAAAAGGGGAAGGGAAAATATGACAAGCAACTAAGGGTGCCTGTATATCTCCCTTAGAAGAGGAGAGTTCAGAAGTTGCACTTTACAGATTGTGAGTTTGACAAGGCAGACAGTTCTGAGTTTAAAAAAAAAACTATTTGCTGAGAGTGAACCTTAACAACATTATAAGACAATTAAGGTATAGGCTCTGGTTCCCAGGCAGGACCCTGAAATGGACTGGGGAATAAATGCTTACAGAAGTGCTATACCTAAATTAAATGCAGAACAAGGTGTTGGTGTTCATTTAATTTCTTTGATCCTGTGTGCATCTTTTAACTGATGGAATTGCTTTCCTATGTCCTTAAGCTCGCAATTGTCTCTCTAGGTATGGTCAGGTGATGAGAACTTTTTGTCTGTCTGTTCTCTTAGAAATTAAGTTCTACTTATGTCCAGTTATGGCTGATGTATAACCAGATTATTGTTTTTTTCACGCAAGTGCAAAAGTGCAAACTAGAGGTAGTGGACTCCAATCTGTAGTTATTGCTTAAAACTGTCTAAAGCACACATTACCATGTTACTTACATCATGTAGAATACTTCTGAATGAATTTCTTCAAGCATTCCAAATGTCCTCCCGTAGTGCAACAAGAAGTACTTCTGGGGATGTTTTAAAATACTTTGTCTTTGTTTCTACAGTATTAGCTTTAGTATGGCTGTATGCAATGCTTATGCAGAGAAGGTAACGAATAGTAATATAAGTACTGATTTTCATGTGTTTTTTTTCTGGGTAGAGGTCTAAATTACCCGTATATGGACTGTCTTCATACTTGGACAGAATATTAGGTTTCGTACCAAGTTGTGGTGCACTTGTGGGTTAAATCTATTCATTTTAATATTCCCACATGGCTGCTGTGGAAGAACCCTATTCAAGCTTTGCTTTTGCGTGTCTGAAGTGCATAGCATTGCCGTAACATTTTTTTGTACAAAGTAACAATAACGTGTCAGCAGATTGTTATGTGGAGCATCAACTCCATCTGATCTGAGTATTTTTTCCCTTGTTTAAAAATAATTGCAAGTTAATTTAATGTTTTCCTTACAACAGCATTCTTTTGATGTCAGCAGGACGTAGCTGCCAGGAAGTGGTTGACATCATTATGAGAGTGTTGCAATTCTTTGGCTGAGAACAGTACAAAGCCCTCCATTTGGGTGGATTTCTAGCGTTTACTCAGTGGCTTCTCCTATTCTATGTAGAAATGTGGTTTTACAGCATTTGGGAAATAGCTCCTTGTTTTCGTGATTTGTAGTGTGGCAGAGACCTCAGCTGTACAAGAAATATTCTTTTCATTTTGAACTCCTTGCATGCTGTCATTTTTACTGATTTTCAAAAGTACATGGACAGAGTTTGAGGAGAACTCTATGAAGGCAAGCCAGAACTGACATGTTCGGATGCAGGTAGGGGCAGCAGAGAGTAGAATCATTTCAGTATTTATTAGTTGTGAAAACTGCAAATGTAATGTTCAAGTAAACTTTCTACTTAGACTTTCATTTTGTTATCTGAATTGTGAGTAGTGATATTTTTAATAAAACTATACCTGATTAAAACAGATCTTCTCGAGTCATGAACGTGAGCCTATCAGTCATGCAGTCCTACAGATTTAGCAGCTTGTTTTGTGAAAATGCACATTGTTGTTTGGAAAGGAGACTGACTTCTGTTGGGGGGGGGGGGTTGAATTTGCTCATTAGAATTTGCTTCATGTATGCATTGGAGAGTTGGCGTCAAACAGCTTAAAATGATTCTGCCTTTGCCTGTTGACTTCATGAGATGTAGCAGACCTGTGATGTGATAGAGATATGAGCATTTCTTTCTGAAGCACTTTGTGAAGTTACGTATTTTGTGAAGGTGTGGAGAAATAGCCCTGCATACTCTTTGTCTGGAAGAATTGTGTCAAGCTGGCACATCTGAAACCCTTAAATGCCTTCTGTAGGAATGGAAGAGCATAATGTCTCTTATAAATATGGAGACCTTTACTGTTACAGAGTGTAGTTATTCTCTACCTGCCATGGCATGCTAAGAAAAGATGTGTAGAGTGCACCATTGTTCTTTTGTCATGGCAAAATATTAACTGTATGTAAAGTGTGCACTCATTCTCTACCTGTTATGGCATAAAAGTAACAGTACTTAAAGTTCACAGTAATTCTCACTCTGTCATGGCATAATAGTAACACTGTGTAAAGGGCCGTCATTCTGTACCTACCATAGTCTAATAGCATTGTACATTGCCAAAGTGAAATATGTAAAGGACAGTCATTTTCTGCATGCTATTGCAAAACAATATGTGCAAAGGACACTTGTTCTTTCTTTCTGTTGCAACATGTAATAATATCTGTAGAGGACATTCCTTTTCTGCTGATAAAGCAGATAGTAATAATATGAAAAGGACAGCTGTTCCATGTTGTCAAAATTTACAATGATGTATATAGGCCATTCATTCTCTGCTGTCATAGAATGCAATAACAATGTGTTGAGAAGTGTTGTCCTGAATTTGTCTTAGTCTAACAGTTGTGTTTAGAGGGTGGTCGTTCCCTAACTGTCATAGCCTAGTAAATCTATCTAGTACACAGCAAGGTGGTCCTCAGTGTTTGACTAACATTTATTATAGTATTATAGGGCCAAAGTGATTGGCCAGTCATTGGTGTAAAAGTTGAAGCAGCTGTGAGTGTGGTAAACAGCCACCTTTAGAATGTGTGTTTTTGGGTCACTGAAGGATAATTCTTGGTCTGCTTAATTCCTACAAATAGTTTCCTCTAGTTTAAGTCACATAGCACTGGTCCGATACTGAAGAAGCTGTTGTAGATAAGCTTATATGGAATTAACAGTGTAAGGCAAAGTATTAGAGGAAGGACATGCCACTTCTGTTTACTGCTGTTTGCCAAAAGGCTCTTTCTATAAATGTCACTTCCTTTAGTAATGCATGGAACAGTGTTTCCCCCACCATAATTTTTGGACCACTTCTTCCATATGACCTTAGACAGCTATGCATCTCACATATTTGTCGCCCTGCTTTTTTCCCCAAGTTCACTGAGTGTGCTGTTATTGAGTGTTCTGTTCTTTCACATATGGAGGATGTGGATACAGCACCTTACTGCCTTCTTTGACATGTACAGGAGCATGTAGCTGTCATTGTGTAATGGGCTTCTTGCGGTCACACCAAACCTTTGAAAAGGTCCTAACCTAATCATCTGTATAGCCCTCTTCTTAGGGGATATCCATGCTGTGTTCTTTTTTAACTTGGCCTTGCTTCCATAAGGGACGACTTCTGGGAGTTTGTACCACCTCTTCATATGCTGTGAGTAAATTTTTGTGTCTCGTTTGTGTTCTCCAGCAACTCTAAAAACATTTATCTAACAACAAAGTGTGCCAAGTACTTCATCCATTCCCTCCACAGAAGGTAAGCTGAGCACCTCTGATTCTTTACTTCCATATGCCTATCTTCTGTCTGGGCGCTTCTCAAACCTGTGTTGCCAGCATCACTGTCAGACCCCTACCACATGTGATGACACACTGGCACATTACTAAGACCTGAAGGATAATGAGTTTTTAGGTATGTAAGCCTCCCACACACAAAATATACTTGACCGTCTTTGATTTAGTGTAACTGAGAAGACATTTAGATGTCCTGACTGAAATCACTGCTGCAATATTCTTAACGTATGGGTTTTCTTTGCTGATGTCCGGCCAGGATACCCAAGCTTTACCTTCCTGATGGTGTACATCTGTGTGACCTCATTTCTTATGCATCTAGGTATGTAGGTGGACTTGTGCATGAGTACCTCAGACTATCTTGCCACCAGCCCAAATGCAGGTTGTGCACTCATTGGACTGATCTACTTTGGGTCGTTGGTACTGTTGCTTTGCCTTTCCACTTTTCAGATAAGTACCCCATTGAATTGTGTAGATCATTTTTGTTAGATGTCAGCTAGAAGAGGTGAGTGTCAGTGTGGTAAATAGATTCTGACTTGCCACCAGCCCAAATGCAGGTTGTGCACTCATTGGACTGATCTACTTTGGGTCGTTGGTACTGTTGCTTTGCCTTTCCACTTTTCAGATAAGTACCCCATTGAATTGTGTAGATCATTTTTGTTAGATGTCAGCTAGAAGAGGTGAGTGTCAGTGTGGTAAATAGATTCTGACTTGAGCACTAAGTGCCTCTTTTATTTAGGGCGGGAACATGATTACAAAACCTGTCCTATATGCCAGTCGATTGTTCCAAAACCCCTTATGTCAATACTTTCCTCTCTTAACACTTTCCTTGAAATTTTGCATCTAAAACACCTAGCTCAAGCCAAAATGGCAGATACCCAGCATCTGACATCACCCTTCTGCCAAAGAAATAACTCAAGAGACTGATTCGTAGTCTAAAATCTGTGCATCAGATGCACCCACTGTGGTTGCAGAACTAGCAGTACGTCAGATAACTTCTCAGTTACCCACTCCCAAGACCCAGTTGGAGGCCAGTATGCAGGCTGTGGATGTCTTTGATGAACAATGCCTCATTATTTTGGGGAGACCACATAGCGTCCCTCAAATCCTAGTCCGGGAAGAAGTTCCAGTCACTCTTGTTGAAGTTTGTCAAGATTCTTAACCACTGAAACTTGCTCAGGCAGATGTGATGCCTAAAAGAAAAAGTGATTTCCCCTACAGCTTTCAAAAGAAAAGAATGGATCAATTTCTCCCAGGGTTTATTTAAAGCAGTCCTGGCTCTGAAGCCTCCTCCTTTTGTGACCCAGCTGCTACAACCCACACCACAAAGACACACTCAAGATTTGTCTTCTTCACCTGAGGAGTAACAGGATGCAGATTCTAATCATTCTCTGAACTATTCCCCACAAATGCATTCCCAAAGCAGCTTTCTTGAGATGATGGGGGCTTCCTCTCTCCCGACTCTTCTATTGAGGAGGCGTCTTTTGGAGAAAGTATTCTGAAAATTGTGAAGTACTTTGAATGGCAATCAAAGAAAATCTCTGATGTTCAAAAAAGGTAAAATAATCTTCTGGAAATGGGCACCCCAGCCCCCACTCCAGGCCCTCCAGTACTAAAAACATACCAGGATGCCTATCAGTCAACATGCTCAGCTTCTGATTCTCAACCACCAGCACCTACCTAAAGGACCAGACAGATTCTATATACCTATATAAGAGCCATGTGGCTGACACTGCAGCAGTCTCTGTTTCCTTGGATAAGCCTTCTGGACTACTCCTCAGTGCTAACACCCTTCTCGCAGACAAGGATAAGTAGGGCTATGGATAGGTGGGGAAAGAAGGTCTACACCTCCTCTACCCTGGCATTCAGAGTGATTAACTACTACAAATGCCAAAATATTTGCTGTCCTTCCTACGGTCTTTTTCCTACAGTCTTCGTATAAGGTCGTGTCAGATCCACAATCTGCAGATTCTAAGCAGTTTATGCAGACCTCATCTCCAGCTACTCAGTTGTCAGACACCCCATCAAATGCAGCTGTGAGGCTGTAGATGCCTCTTCCAGGACTGTAGCCACATGTTCAGTCATCAGACAATATGCATGGCTGCACAGTTAGCCCATCCCTGAGAACTTCAAATCTAAAATCCTAGATTCAAGCATAGTGAAAGAACTCTTGTTTGGCCCAGAAGCTGCCAAACTCTTCAAAGCCCTACAAGAGTAATGTAAAACTATGAAGGGCTATAGGCAAATTTTACTTTCTACAGTCTCTAGGTACCTCAGAAAATATCCAGCCAAGTCCACTTCTTTTGCTAAGAGGGACCCTAGGTCCAACTACAAACAGAGATTTTTCACATAAACCACATAGGGAATCTCCTTTGGGGGACTCCCTTTGGAAGCAGAAACCTGTGGCTACCTTCCCAACTACACCTCCCCAACCCCTCCTCCTCTCTTTCAAAAAGGCTGTCTCCCACCACCTAGGAAATGGTAACTACAGAAAAACTGGTTCTAATTGTCATCAAAGAAGGTTATGCCATATCATGGGAAAGCATTTCCTCTCTAAGCAGCCCACTTCCGCTTCCACGCAAGTTTCAAGCAAATTTCTCTTGCTCGACCCTGTTATTCAAGACTTACTAGATCAAGGCACCGCAGAAAGAATGTCAACCTCCATCATAGGAAAAGGGCTCTATTCCAGAAGCTTTCTGGTGCCAAGGAAGGAAGGATATTGGAGAGTCATTCTGCCGCTCTCTCTCTCTTCAAAACCCTTTCCTAAAGGCATGACTTAGAGAATGCTTTCTCTGCACACTCTTCTGCTTTACATTCTTTCACACACCTTTCTCGTATCACTATACCTAAATGATGCCTATCTCCACATCCCCATTTAATCCTCTTGCAGGAAATTCCATCGATTTTTTTCCTTGGCTCATAATTTTCAGTTTACTGTTTTGCTGTTTGGTCTTCCTATGGCACCAAGAGTTTTTACAAAGTGCTTAGCTCCAGCAGTGGCTTTCTGCCACACACAGAGAATTCAGTGACCTGGATGACTTTCTGATCCAAGTTCTCGACATACACTGTCCTTGAACATGTATATTACATGGTACATTGTTTGTGTCTTTTGGCTTTTCTCGGTTAGGGGTCGCCACAGCGGAACTCCGGTCCGCTAATGATTGGTAGTGGATTTTTATGTACCGGGTTACCAGCCCTGACGCACAACCTTCAACGAAGGCACACCCCATTCACGTATGCCTCCATACAGAAGACACTCTAGCTGAGAATCGAACGGGACAACGTCTTGCTATGAGGCGACAACGATACCGCAGCACCACCACCGCAGTACGGTTCACAAATCAACTTCAAAATATCCCATCTCACACCCACCCAGGGTCTGTTTTTTCTGGGTTGCAAATAGACACATACAGAATGCTTGCCTTTCTTCCTCAGGAAAAAGTTCTCAGTCTGGCCACATTTTTCCAAAACCTCTACTAAGGGTCTCAATGAACAGCAAGGGAGATACTCAGGGCCTTGGGTTTCATGGCAGCTGCCATCCCATTGCTTACTCTGGCCAGACTACTCATGCAGAAGATTCAGTGATATTGAAAACAGTGTGGTCTTAACATACCTACCCCCTTAATACCCTGATTCCCTCTCTTACTTTGCCTAAAAAAGCAGCTACTCTGGTGGGAGAAGCAGGTCATCCTTTCCTTTTACCCCAGCCTCCACCCAACCAAGTTCTTCTCACAGATGCCTCAGACAGGGCATGGGGGGGGGGGGCTCAGACAGGGCTTGGGAGGCTTAGACAGGATCACACCAAGTGTAGGGGAAATGGCCTTCCTCCATCCTGAAAGAACACATCAGCTTGAAAAAAAATGAAAGCCTATTTGTAAGCACTGCAGATGTTCTCCTATGTATGGAAACCAGGCACACTAATGGTGTACACTGACAGCACCACAGTATGAGGTTTCTGTACAAATGGGGGGGTAGGCACAATGTCTTACCCATTCTGCAGTTTAGCACAGGAGGCATGGCACCTAGCCACACAAATAGGCATGAATCTGACAGCTGCATACATTCCCTCCCAGGGGAACATATTGTCAGATTCCTTAAGCAGGTCCTTGGAGGACCCTATGAATGGACCCTGAACAGCAAGTTTCAAAACTATCAAGTACCAGCTGGGAACACCACAAATAGCCACAGTTTCAGTCATCAGACAATATGCATGGTTGCACAGTCAGCCCATCCCTGAGAACTTCAAATCTAAAATCCTAGATTCAACCCTAGTGAAAGAATTCTTGTTTGGCTCAGAAGCTGCCAGACTCTTCAAAGCCCTACAAGAGTAATGTAAAACTATGAGGGGCTATAGGCAAATTTTACTTTCTACAGTCTCTCGATACTTCAAGAAAACCACCAGCTTTTGTCTTTTCTGCACCAGGAGTCCTCCCTGAGCTTGGAGGACAGATCCCTTCTCTTTCTTTTGGTCAGGAAGGGGAAGGTTCTTGTATGCCTACCCTTTGCCACTAATATCAAAACTCCTTCTAAAAGCTCAAAAGAAAACACCAAAACTCCAACTCCTGGCCCCTTTCTGGCCCAGATAGCATTGTTTTCCCCTTTCTACCGTACCTGCCCAAGGGAAACTTTTGGAAAATGCCATGACAACCAAATCTGGTCACTCAATGGCAAGGTCAGCTTCATCATCCAAATCTAGCGTCTCGTTCTCACTGTGTAGATGATAGGGTTCTGATCCATAAAAGACACCTCTTCTCTGAGGAGGTGGTTCAGGTTTTGTGTGAAACCAGAAAATGCACCACCAGAAAATCTCATACAGCTTAGTGGAAAAGATTTTCTATTTGGTTCAAGCTTTGTGGGATCAGTACTTGTGCATAATTGTTATGTTCCAACTGCTCCATAATTGTAAAAGATAGTCATGTAATTTTTTTGTTAGAAATTGCATCCTTAATTCAATAAAGTTGTTTTAAAAAAATGTAAATTTGCCTGTGTCAAAAGTGATATTTATGTAAAAGCATCAAACTGTATTAATATGTTTACAAACATTATACTTCACATATATTGCTATATATGATGCCAACTAAGCAACAATAGATAAATTATTCAATTCCTGCCCTTTACAAGAAACATCTTTATTAAACCATCACTTACGACATAGGCAGTCATACATTTATATGAAAGAAAACCATCCATATTGACACAATCCTAGTTGCAAGGATTTTACATCACAAACTGTACTGACACACACTCCCAGTTGCAAACATTATGCATCACTTATAATTTACCCATTCATTTTCAGTCAAGCATTACATACGTCATTTAAGGCCTGCCTTCTTTCAAACCTCATACCTCCCCTTTATGTATTGTTCCCACATTTCCCATTTTTTCCTATGTAGGTTGCTGCTACCCATTTCTAAAGATCTCAATTCCAGTTGTTTTATCTCTGTTACTATATTCATTACTTCTAGTATAGTTGGTTTAGATTTTGATTTGCATTTTCTAGTAATTGCTTTTTTAGCAACCACCGTAATTATACACAGCAAGGCCTTACCATGTCTAGTAAATTCAGTTATGTATCGTAGCTCAGAAAAATCATCTCCCTCATCACACCAATCTGCCCACTGGGCATCTCCATCACTGCATCCAGTAGGGAATCCTTAAAGTCTGCCAAATCATCATCCTTCCAGAAAATATGCTCCCAATTACCTCTTTCTTCCCCTTCACACCTTCAGCATTTGGTATCTGAAGAACAATTCTCAGGAGATCTTTGGGTATAAAAATATCTATGTAAACATTTCCAAGCAAAAATCCTAAGTCTAGATTTTGTTGCATATTTCGGAGACCTACGTATATCCTCCAATTGTTTCTTTGTGAATTGCTTATCCAGTCTCTCTTCCCAATCCTTTAACCTCCTCTGATTTATTCTTGTAGTTATCATGCTATATTTTATATGCTGTACTAATTTTTTTTTTTTTAATGGCAGCTTCTGTTCTAGATTCTACTAAAAACTCTACCAATGCTGTTCTTTCATTTAGGACCCCCCCCCCCCCACACACACACACAACATTTCTTTCTCTTTACCTATATTCTAATATCATTTTTGACAGGGAAGCCAATCTCGAACCTGCAGTCCAAATAAATTCTTATCGTTTTCCCATTCTTGCTTGCAATACCTTGGTTCCTTTGCCAGTTTTCACCAATAAACTCCAGCCCTCTCTTGCCTATTGTCTGTTTTCCTAATTGCAGTCATCTCTTTCGGCAGAATCTCCTTTCTCCATTCATGTATTGACTTAGTTCTTAGGAAACTTCTGCTACTTTATAGATAGAATATTCTGTATGGTTATTGTTATTCTCCTTAAAGGCTTGCATCCAAAATCCCAGTCTCTTCTTGTTTCTTGAGCTTCCTTCCTGTTTCATGATCATCATCCCTTTTCACTTTGAATTATAGTTTTCTGCTTATGCTATGTATATGAGCCTTAACTGTGTAGATCTGAAATACCCCTTCAAATCAGGTAATCCCAATCCACCCAGTTCTACTGGAAGAATAATCTTATCCCATTTGACTCTTGCTGTCTTCCCCTCCCAGATAAACTCCTTCAGCTCTTTATTAATTGCTATCCACAACTTCTCCTCTGGTTGATAAAAATATGCCTGACCTGTATATAAGACGAATTGGATTAAAAACATTTTAACTGCTTGTATCTTACTATCCATATCCGTATAACAAAGCGTCCATTTTCTCAGTTTTTGTATTATCTTTTGTTTAGTCTGTTCCCAAATATCCTTAGCTGCCACACTGGAATTATTTTTAATCCATACTGCTAAATACTTAATTTTATCATGTCCCCATAAATGTTCAAATTGCTGAAACAATTCATATGAGGGTACATAATTTACCGCTGTTGCCTTTGTTTTAGCTTCATTAATTTTATATTCGTAAATGATGTGAAACTGTCTCAAAATGTTCCACAACACAGTAATGTCTCTTTCTGGTTTTGTCAGATATAAAATTATATCATCTGCAAATACAGCCAGCTTTTGTTGACTACCATGCCAATTATATCCTTGATTTTCTGAGTCCGTTATTTTCTTTGGCAGTTGTTCTAAATATAATGCAAATAACAAAGGGGAAAGAGGACACCACTGCCTGGTTCATCTGCTCAAGCAAAATTATCAGAGAGGATCCCACCCACTTTAATTTTCGCCTCCGATCCCTTATATAGCCTCCTAATGAACCTTATAATTTTTTCAGGAAATGCAGATGCTTTCATTGCCCTGCTCATAAAGTCCCGACTTACTCTGTCAAATGCTTTATCTGCATCAAAGACCCACCAACAACAATGTTATTTTCTTACATTCTGCTTCCCTCTTGATCATCAATTTTCTGTTAATGTTGTCAAATGTTTACCTCCCCTCCACAAAACTACATTGATCTATAGCTGTCAATTTTGGCATTACTTTTGTCATTGTTTTAGCCATTATAGACATGAACACTTTTTAATCATGGTTTAGTATTGAAATGGGCCTGTATGAAGCTGGATCTGACAGTTCTTTACCTTGTTTAGGTATTAACAGCTACCGCTGCATTCTTCCAGGATGTTGGTACTTCTGGTCCTCTTAAAATAAACTTTCCAGATTTTTATCAGTTTTTTTCCCTCCTAGCTTCCAAACTTCTACAAGAATACCATCTATTCCTGAGGACTTACCTGTAGATTGGTTATGCGTCACAATTTTTATCTCATCTCCTCCTATCCTGTTAGTAATTGAGCCTCATCTACTTCTAGCCTTGGCATATTTAATTCTTCCATAAACATTTCCATTTGTACCTTTTCTTGATTTCCATATTCCTCTGCTTTATACAGACTTTCATAGAATTTCCGAAATATTTCTAACACCGCTACAGGATCTCTTGTCACCTGCCTTGTTACAGGCTCCCTAAGCTTGGAGACAGTCCTTTCTACCTTCTGTTGCCTGAGTTGTTTTGCTAAACGTTTTTGTGCTGTAGTGTTGTTTTCAAAAACAGTTGCTTAACAGCAGTCTTTCTAAGTTTGGCATTCTACAGTTACTTGTTCTCTGAGATTCCCCTTATTCTGCAATTCTTTAACATTTGTCAGTCGCTCTAAATAATTATTGTTACTTCTTAACTATATCTCCCTTTATTTTGTTTCCACCCTATTTTTAAACTCCACCTTAATTTTATCCCACGCCCTAGCTATACTGTCAGAACTAATTTTGTAATCTCCAATAGCTCCTGAATAATCTCCACTACCTTTAAATTCCTTTCTTTTCAACAGGTAGGTTGGAAAGTGCCAGTGCCTCATTGCGCTGGGTTTTTATTTTAGTTATTATTAGCGCATGATCTGAAATAGTTATTGGATGCACATCAAGACCTTCAATTATATGCACATTTTCCTATGAAATGTAAATTCTGTTTAGCATAGCCCAATTTTTATATTTTGGAGAATGATTTGTAAATTCAGTCCGAACTCTTGTTACTAAATTCACAACTTACGTGCCAAATATTTTCATAAATTTCTTCAAAACTCTACCCTCCTTTGCTATACTTTCCCTTCTGAGCCCCCCAGACACATCCTCACTGCTGCAAATCAAATTCCATTCCCCAGCTGTAAGTAATATTCCTAGCTGAAAACTGATTTCTCCCAGAATTTTCTTAAGCTCCATTGTAGCAGTTTTAGGTGGAGTATTTATTTATTTATTTATTTAACATTTGTTGACCGGAAAAGTATGACTAGGACAGAGCCTATTTTCAGTGGAGGCCGGGGGCAAAACTGCTTCTGATGCATGCCTTTGAAATGTGGGAGGAAACCCACATGAACGCAGGGAGGCCATGCAGACTCCACACAGAAGGGACCCCAGCCGAGAATAACTGGAGAACCTCTTGCTTGTGAGGTGACAATGTTAACTGCTCCACCACTGCGACACCCAGTAAATTGCCCATAAATACATGCCAACATAATCCTCCTCCCTTGCCAGTATCCCCTTAGCACTACAAATCTGCCATTATTATCTTTTTTTATCCTCTTCTGTCACTGTTGGAGATCCTCTTGCAATTAATATAAGCATTCCTCTTTTCCTTTGTCCCAGATATTTCACTGAATAACCATCCCGAAAACCTTTCGTCTGATGTTAATCTTGTTCCCATTCATCACTGATGGGTTTGGTTCCGAGGCCTCGGAACCATATCGGCCTAATACCAAGCTCACGTACACCAAAAACTCTCGAGCTAAGCTGCTACCCACAATGCCCTTCTCAGATCTCGTTTGCCGCATAGCCATATAACAGCGTTTCACCGAGCTCTCAAGCTAAGTGTTATATTTTCTTAATAATTGTGTATTTTTGAACTTTTTTCCTAATTTTTCACTCTTTTGTATTAATATCACTAACTAGGTCTGCCCATTGGGTATTTCTTTTACCATCGTTGGTACTCCCTCTCCTTACCCTTGTGGTATCGCTTCATACCATCGTTGGTATCTTCCTTTCCTTTCTTCTTCCTTTTTTACTTTTAGATATTAGTAGTTTGTGAACTTTTATTGTGTGTTTATGGAAATGTCTGACAAAAAAGGGACTTTGGGATTTAAACATTGCACCTCTTGCAATGGAAAAATCCATAACAGCGACTCACAAGACGATTGTGTTTATTGTCTGGGGATTTCTCACCTCTCTGTTAAACCTCCTCACCAGATTTGTCAGTGTTTTAGTCCGCGGACGCTGAATGAAAGGAAAAATAAATTAATTTTGAAAGGCCTTCTTGTTTCTCCTTTCTCAGAGGCCCTTTCTGTGTCAGATGTCTCAACCCCTCCAGTGAAGGACAAGAAACGTCCTCATTCCGATCCCTGTTCACCGACTGGTGAAAAGAGCAAGTCACACAAACATAAGGCCCACAAATCTTCATTCGAGCATAGAATTGCTTCAACGGCTCCGACTATGACTACTGCTTCCGTTCCGAGCTCTGCTCCAATTGCCACATTGGCCAAAGCCATGGACATTACAGGATTTTCGATGGCACCGACCCTGTCTTTTATTTCAGCTACAGCTCTGAACTTACCTGCGACAACAGCTATGGCTCCGACTTTGCCTTTTACCACTCCAAAAGTGGTTTCGACCCAAGCAATCCCTTTGGAACCGATAACTTCGACTTTGAGTGCCTCCTCAGCACTAAGTCCCTTTTATACTCCACTGATTCCTTTACTACCTGTCTCCAAATTAGAGACTGTGGTGCCACTAACTCAGACACCACGGACCTGATACTCCCCTTCATTAGATCTGTTCCTAGGCCAGATGTACAGCCCCTTTCTGAACCAACCCAACTCCCCTTCAGGAGTGTCCACGAGGTCCACCAGGAGTCTTTCCGAATTTGATGTGGTGCGCTTGTTGGATCAGCTGTTGACTGCCAAAGGGATAACAAATGTTCCTAAGACTCACCCCCATTTGGGGTTTGGGTCTGTCTCTCCCAGGACTTCGACGTATACTCCTCCTTCGGATCCGTCAGTCCCAAAGCCCATTGCTCCGACGTCCTTTGTGGAAACCCATTCCTCTGTGCCGACAGTGACCGTCACTGAGGCTTTGAGGCCACCTCTTTGGTTTTCGCTTCGATTGGAACTGCCACTTCCTCAAACTCATGGTTGGGGGGCAGAGCCCTTGGTCCAGAGCACAGTTCAGAGTGTTTTATCTGTTCCATCCTCGGATCCGGGGATAATATCTGCCCCGATCCTGCTTGAGGCTCCATCCCCGGGAGCAGGTCCGATGGAGTGGGGTGTGACCCTGGTTCCGAGGTTGTCCTGCTTGGTTCTGGGCTCCCATTCCTCTTCAGGCAGGCCTGCTTTCCGGGTGATGGAGAGGGTGCTTACTTCTGGAAGCGCTCCTCCGACATCGGAACTTCCATCTGCTCCCTCTGATCTACAGTTACCATGAGCAACCTCCCTGGGACACCAGGAGCAGAAGCCTCAGGAAACCCCGGTTTGGGGTACACATCCTTCCGAGTCTTCCTCAGATATTCCCACTGAAAAACCTCCTCAGAAGAAGGCGTGCAAGAGGAACCACATTGACTCTTCTGAAGAGTCTTTGACAGAGGGGGGTAAGGACTGTGATGATTGGGAGATGTCCCCATGGTCACCCCCTGATGATGTCTCCTTCAGAGACATCCTGGAAATATTAAAACAAAAGGGGTGGCTGGAAGCCCTCTAACCCTTCCTTGGAAGAGACCATCTTTCTGCAGGCTTTTCGCTTTCGACCTTCTACCTCTTGAGTGACCACACCTGCCGACGAGTTAATCCAGCTCATCATGCAGCATACTTGGCAGAAACCTAGCTCTATTGAGGTCATTCCCCAGAGACCAGATAAGATACCCCCACTGGCCCATAGGTTTGCCGGTTGACGCTATGGTGGTGGCGGCGGCCACTAAAAAGTATCTAGCGGAAGAAAGTCCTACTGCTCACCCGCCCAACAGAGAGTCCCAGGCTGTGGACAGACTGGGGAAGCGAGTTTTTGCTTCAGCGACCTTTGCTGTCAGGTCTCTGAACTACTTGGCACAATTCACGACGCTCCAAAGAGATTTGGTTAGCGAACTTTCTGGAACCCTCACGGGTCAAGTTTCTTACAGGGCATAGGACAAGGTTGCCTCTCAACTTGCCACCCTTGAATCTATTTCCAATTCGTCCATGAGGCTGCTCTCCCAGTCAACCGAAGGGGTGGCTAGAGTTGCGGGTGCAGGCATAGTCATGAGGCGTCATGCCTAGATGTGCATCTGTGACCTCGCTGACTCCTTCAAGCCCTCCTTTTTGAATGCCCCTATCGAACCATCCTTCTTGTTTGGTTAGAAAATAAAGGACACACTGGCCAGGTGCGAGCGGGATGGAAAGACTTTGTCTGCCATTGGCCTATGTTTTTCCAAGCCCCAATGTTCTTTTTCCAGGAACCAGAGGAGTGGGAAAATCTTGCACAAGAAATCTCAAGGTCCTTTCCATAACGCACGTGGCGAGGATTCCCCTAGAGGCAGAGGGGGTTCCAATGGTGGAAGACACCCCTTTAGGGGCAGAGGGGTCCCCGAAACCAAGACTTCAGGAATTCTTTCTCTGGGCAGTCTTATCAATGGTCCTGAAGTGTTGCCCGATTGCTTTCCTCTGAAAGCAGTCAGGGCTCATTTTTCTCTGCACCAAACTTCCTGGCGCTCTATCTCAAACAATCGATGGGTTCCGAGAATAATCTGCAGATACTACTACAGCTCTCTATCCTCCTGTCCAAAACCTACAAAAAACCTTCCCAATGGTCCACCCAATCAAAGGGAAAAAGCGGCTTTAGACATAAAGCTCTGTCAAAAAAGAGTCATCCAACCAGTCCCTCCAGACCAGTGCGGATCCGGGTTTTACTCGAGATTCTTTTTGGTGCCAAAATAGACCGGGGACTGAATACCCATTCTGGATCTCAGCCCTTTAAACAAATCAGTGGTACAAACTAAATTCCGCATGGTCACTATTCAATCCATTCTCAAGGGAGGATGTTTGGATGTGCTCGATAGACCTCCGGTTTGTGTATTACCACATCAAAGTGGGCAAACGCTCCTGGAGTCTTCTCTGCTTCCGGCTAGGAGCCTGTCTTTACCAGTTCCGAGCCCTGCCATTCGGTCTCTCGATGGTCCCCAGAGTGTTCATTAAATGGTCTAGCAGTGGTGACAGCTCATCTGAGACTTCAAGAATTCCAGGTGTTTCCATATTTAGACGATTGGCTCTTTTCCGCCCCCACCAAGCGTCTTCTGACCATGGCCCTCCATTACACACTCTCACTAGTGTAGTCCTTAGGCATCACCATACATTGGGAGAAATCAACTTACAACCTACCCAGCAGCTGGAATTTATAGGGCCAGTTTTCGATACTCGAACTTGCCTGGTATTGCTACCGGCTCACAGGCTTCAAAGATTAAGATTGCAAGTACGTGTGATACTCTGTCAAAGAAAGGTGTCAGCAAGGGAGGTTCTTCAGCCTCTAGGGTCAATGGCTGCAGCCATTCCCATAGTTCCTCTGGCAAGGTTACACATGAAACTGAAACAGTGTTTGGCAAATCTTCACCCCCTAAACTTACAGATCCTCATAACCAACTCTTGCAAGCAAGATCTCCTCTGGTGGACGAGGCCAGACACAAAACTTTGGTGTCGCCCTTTTCAGACTCCTCAACCCAACGCTACTGTGACCACAGACGGTTCCCTGATGGGGGGGCATTTTCAGGGAAAGACAGTCCAAGGCACGTGGTCGAGCTTAGAGGCCAACCTGCATATCAATGTTCTGGAGTTAATAGCAGTGCAGTCATTACATCCACTCCTTCCATCTGGAACAATTGTGATTCAGTCAGACAATATGTCAGTAGTCTGGTATATAAACAAGGAGGAACCAAATCCTACCCCCTGTGTAAAGAGGCCATGAGAATTTGGCACTGGGCAATAGCTTCCTACCGCTTTTTTATAGCACCGCATATGCCGGGGAGTTCCAATGTGTTTGCAGACAGGCTGAGCAGATGCATTCTCCTTCCACATGAGTGGTCTGTCAATCCAAAAGTGATGGCAGAAATTTTCAGCCGATGAGGCCAGCCTTGCTGTGACCTTTTCACCTCCCCTTCGAACAACAAATGCAGCAGCTTTTTTGCCCTCTTTCCCCCAGAGGTGGAGTCCCCAAGAGACCCTCTAACTCAAGATTGGCCCACGGGTCTCCTCTTTGCTTATCCACCAATCAACCACCAAAGAGAGCAACTCTGTTAAGATACAAGGTGATCCTCTTTGCCCCATTCTGGCCTCATCAAGTGTAGTTCCCCTTCCTCCGGCCTTACCTGTTACAACCTCCATGGATCCTGGGCACTCGTCCAGACTTAATTTCTCACCCCCAAAGGTTGACTCCCCCAAATCTGTCCACTCTCAAGCTGACAGCTTGGTTTCTCCACTTCCGTTAGTCACCAGGCAGGAAACCCTTTTCTCACCTGTTGACGATATTATTCTGGCCTACCATAAGCCATCCACCAGAAATCTTTAAAGAGATAAATGGAAAAGGTTTGCTCTTTGGTCTAAAGAACAGATGCTAAATCCCTTCTCAGCTCCGGTCTCTGTTCTACTTCAATACCTTTCTGAGTTCTTTGAGAATGGAGCATCAGCTTCTACCATACAAGTCCATTTAGCAGCTGTTTCCAATTTTCATAACTGATTAGAGGGCACTCCACTTATCTCCACCCGCCTTTGCAAGACCTTTCACAAAGGAGTGTTTCACAGCAGACTTCCAATTAGGCGTCCACTAGATGCATGGAATCTCTCCCTAGTACTACAGTCTCTTTCTCTCTACCCCATTTTGAGCCTGCTGCAAAATGTGATCTTAAATTCCTATCATGGAAATCTCTATTTCTGGTAGCTGTCACTTCAGATAGATGGATATCAGAATTACAAGCCTTATGCACCAAGAGACCGTACTTAATAGGTTCATAGGTAGGTACTAGGCTATATGCCCTAGGGCATTTCTAAGCTTAGCCAGAATATGTTGGCTTTCACCTCCCTTTTAGACTAGATTCCTGAGCCTCTGTCCAGCAGGGCCATAAAAGTGATCCCAGGAGTAAATTTACGATTTCCCATCCACTCATCAAGATTTCTCTTGAAGAGGGTCAGTGAGGGGCTCTGCCTAACATGGACTGGGATTCTGTTCCAGAGCGAGGGAAGCCTTTGGGATATGAATCTATCCATCCAGCATGTCCTATTTATTGTTGTGCTAAGGTTTAAATCCCTGGAGCATGTAGCTCTAATGGATTTGGTTTTCTTGAGGTGGAGCATGTCCAACAATTCCGGGTTAGACAAGGCCTTGTACGTCAGGCAGAAATCGCCCCTGAGTAGGCGGTAAGCAACTGAGTAGAGCTGGAGTTTCTTTAGTCGAGCTCCATAGGGCATCTGTTTGAGGCCCACGATCCTCTTGGTGAGGTATTTTTGAGGTCTCTCCAGCTGTTGCAGGTGTCGGGTAAGGTACATCCCAAATGGGGCATTGTACTCAATTATGGGCCTGATGAGCGATGAGTAGAGGGGCACAATGACCTCTCTTGATCTAGATGTGAACCTTTTTGTGATTAGGTGAGCTATATAGAAGGTTTTTCCTAACCACTTTGGCAATGTGATTGTCAAAGGAGAGGTTACTGTCTACTTGGGTCACCAGATCCCTAATTACTTCCTCTGTATTTAGTGGATTACCTCCTATGTGGTAGTTTGTGGGCACTTTGTTTTTCCCAAAGGAGATGACTATGCACTTTTTGGCATTTAGCTTGAGGCCATGGTTTTGACACCAGGTATCCATCTCCGTAAGGCCCTTCTGGAGGATGCTTGTGTCAACCGGCGAGTCGATTATGGCTCCCAGTTTGCAATCATCTGCGAACTTGGTAAGCCACAGTCCTCCCGTGTTTACCTATACCTCAGAGAAGTATATACCAAACAAGAGGGGTCACAGGACTGAGCCCTGTGGGACGCCACTTGTAATCGGTTTAGAGTCGGACATGGCACACGCGACTCTGACCATGTGAGTTCTATCCCTGAGCCAGTTTGCAACCCATCTTGTGACATATGGGTTAATATTTAATCTGGTAAGCTTATTTATGATGTCAGAGTGGGGTATTGTGTCGAAGGCCTTTGCAAGGTCCAGGTAGGCTGTGTGGACTACCTTTCCCTCATCTATGGCTTTGGTTACTATTTCAAAGAAGTCAACTAGGTTTAAGAGGCAAGATCTGCCTTTAACAAAGCCAAATTTGGAGGTTCCCAATGTCTTTGTTTATGAGATCCATGATAATATTTTGTAAAGACAGAGTATCACCCTCTACCTTCTGCCACCCAAATTTCTTCTTGTAACCACACCCACTTCCATTCTACACCAGTCAGTCTCCAATACTCTAGAAACACCCTCTACCTTCTCCCACCCAAATTAATTTCATTCAACTCTCCAAAAATATCTCACCCAGACTATATGTCTCCATTCTCCCTCTAACACCCACTCCCAAAACCTCACCCCCTCCAACCCTACATAACTCTATGCTCCCCCACTACTAATCAGGCATTTACCAGCTTATCTTTATAAAATAATCTCTTATATACATATATAATACAACTACAACATTACACCACTAAGCAACCTTATTCAACATGCTCTTAAAACCTTCATCCATCTCCATTTTACTACTACTACTTCTTAAATTTTCCCATCTTCACTACCTCACCCAACCCATTACTTCCTACCATTCACAATTCTTCCATGTAACCAACCACCTTAATTCCCCTCTCTCACACTCACCTATTTCTCCCCATCTATAGCCTATAAAAAACCTCCTATTTTTCCCATACAAACTCATCACCTCTCAGAAATACTCTATCCCCATAGCAACCAGAAACTCCTTCACAATCACAATAGAACCCAATATTTTTACTAAACTGCTCAATTACCTCTCTAACCCAATCCTTCATCTGATTGCCAGTCTTTTATCAGGTGATATCCATCCCAACCCTGGCCCCCCACCTCAACCACTATACACAAGCCTATATTACTTACTTCATTAAACTCCCAAAGTATAGTTAACAAAGTCCCAACCCTCCATGCCTGGCTCATGCATAATAAACCTGACATCCTATCTATCTCAGAAACATGGTTAAAACCCTATATAAATGACTCTGAAATAATTCCACCTAACTATTCTATCATTAGAAAAGACAGGTCCCACAAAAAAGGTGGAGGAGTAGATCTCCTATATTCATCCTCCTTATTAGTTACTCCCTACAACAAACCTATTCCACACTTGAACAACGCCGAACTACTTATGCCTCTACATCCCCCCAGGGGATAATATTTCCATACTTGAAGATATCCTCTCCTGGCTCTCCAATAACATTAGCAATGAAACCATAATCTTAGGAGATGTGAACATTAACTGGGCCACCATTCAGTCTCCAACTAACTCTCTTAACATCAACCTCTATAATTTTTCCCAGCTAATCAACTCTGTAACACGCCCCTCAAAAAACCTCTCTAGCGGCAGTATTCTAGATTGGATTCTAGTCTCACATCCCCACTATTTTTCTGACAGTGGCACTCTTCCTGACCCCCTAAGTGATCATATACCCATCTTTACTCACTGACTCCCCTCTATCCCATATCGCACCCATAATTATATTACTACCCGTAACCATAAAAACTTTAACCCAACAACCTTTTCAAACTCTCTAAAAGCAATAAACTGGAATTGTCTAAAAACATTATCCTTAGATAATGCAGTTGCCCACTTCAGCTCAACATTCTTAAAACTACTAGACTCTCACGCCTCTTTAAGGACAAAGAGGATAAAAACTAATTCCGCCCCTTGGCTTACCAAAAACACGCTAGCAACCATGCACCATAGAGATAAAGCCTGGGCACTCTATCAGAAAAACAAGACCCCCCGACTCCACAATGGATACAAAACACTTCAAAATAAAGTAAAAAAGCTTATTATCTCTGATCAACAAAATTACTTCTCTACACTCCAAAACAATAATAAAACAAACCCTCAGAAATCCTGGAAAGGTATCTCTACTCTCCTTAACCCCAGCAAACCACCCCCCCCACCCCAGACCCAAATGCTCCAGAATTAGACTTAGCTACTCAATTTAACTCCTTTTTCATTGAATCCATTGCCAAACTAACCTCCTCATTCTCTAGTACCACCTCATTCTCTAATACACCCCCACCCTCCCCTACCAACAATCTACCCTGCACTGCTACTCCTCCCTCAGTCCCATCTACTAACTCTCTATCCTCTACCTCTTCTCCTACTCTAACTTCCACATCATCTTCACCACCCTCTAATACTCCCTCTCCCCACTCTCCTATATTCTCATTAAAACCTATACCTACTTCTACTATAAAGAAACTCCTTCAGAAATTGAAGGCATGCACTAATGCACCTGATAACATCCCTTCTTACTTTCTAAGCATAGCTGCTGAAGAAATTGCCTATCCCATAAGCATTTTAATCAACCGCTCCATCCAAGAATGTACAGTACCCCAAATCTTGAAACAAGCCTTTATCATACCTCTGCATAAAGGTGGCAACAATAACAATGTCACTAACTTCCGACCCATTGCTATCCTGTCTCCCATTTCTAAACTTCTAGAAAAGTGTGTCCAACTTCAACTTTTACCACATCTCTTAGATAATAACCTTCTAACTCCCACACAACATGGATTCAGACCAAATCATAGCACCATGACAGCCCTCCTCTCCTTTCTTAAAACTGTAAATAAAGCTCGTGACTCTGGCCTAATTGTTTCTACCCTACTACTTGACCTCTCTAAGGCCTTTGACACTATCTCACACAGCCTGCTCTTAACTAAACTCTCAAAACTTAACCTATCTCCCTCCTCTTTGAACTGGTTCTCCAGCTACTTATCCAATAGATACCAAGCAGTAAAATGGAAAAAGGCAACCTCCTCATTTCTTAATACCCCCACCGGAGTTCCCCAAGGCTCCATACTAGGTCCCTTTCTCTTCAATATATTTATTAATGATTTCCGCAAATCTATTCCATTCTCAAACATCATCCAATATGCAGATGATTCTACCATTATCTGCTCTGCCACATCTACCCCCATATTCCTAAAGCTTACGCAAGAAGCTTTTTCAATCACTGAGCAATGGATGAAAATAAACCACCTAGCACTCAATGCTTCTAAAACTAAATTAATGGTATTTACCCCCTCTAAAGTTGCTCCTTTCAATATAAACACATTCTCGATTACTAGTCAAAATAACTCAGTTTTGTAACTGGTGTCAGAAGCCAAGTTACTTGGGGTCCAAATTGACAGCCAGCTTAATTTCAACTCCCATCTACAATTAAATATCAAAAAAACCCATCAAACACTTTCGGACCATAACGTTTGAGATAGACTTATGTTTCAAGAGAAGGATATCAGTAACACGAATACCATCTTACATAACAAATCTGAAAGATTTTAAGGAATTTTATATTAGAGACACAAACATTCCTAGATATCAATCTTACAAAAGATGTATCTGAACTATATATATGGGATGCATTGAAAGCATACCTATATGGAAGAGCGGTGGGATGGTATAAAAATAAACAAAAACAGTGGAATAAGGAATTAATGGAATTACAGTCAAAAGTAGATAATTTAAAGCTTGATATTCAAAATGGAAACACCAACTTAATAAAAGAACTAGAAGATACTAATAAAACATACTCAGAGACGCTACACCACAAAACAATGATCAACTTAGAAAAAATTAAACTATGTTACTATTCAATGAACCCTAAAAACCAACGAAGAATAGCAAATAGGACTAAAAAGATTATTAAAACAAATCAAATCAAGGAAATACATAATATAGAAACCAAAAAGAAAGTATCTGATTTAGAAGGAATACTAGAAACTTTTAGGCTATTTTTTCATAAACTTAATAATCAAAATGAGAAAACAGATACACATTCAGCATTGAAAGCTTTTCTCAAAAACAGTGTTAAAGTTAGGTTATTAGAGGAGTAGGTACAACTAATATATAAACAAATAACAATGACAGAACTTAAAGCTGAAGTAAATAAGCTAAAATTAAACAAAGCTCCAGGTATAGATAATATCACCCCAGAAATGTTTAAATTACTATCAAATGAGGCTTTGCTGTTGTTATTGAATGTCTTTACATCAGTTAAAAATGGTAAAGACATTCCTCCTTCTTGGAAGTACACATTAATATCGCCAATTCTGAAACAAAATAAAGATCCCAGTGAATGTTCATCATACAGACCCATTTCACTTCTTAATGTAGATTATAAAATTTTTATGGCAATACATGCTGCTTGAATAAAACAATTACTACCACTTTTGATAGAGGAGGATCAAACAGGTTTTATAAAAGATAGGAACACTTATGACAATATTAAAATAATTCTTTCCTTAATTGATCATATAAATGTCACAAAAACCAAAATGAATGTTATTAGCTTAGACATAAATAGCGCATTTGATTCAGTGAACTGGGATTATCTGTGGTTAGTTTTAGAAGAATATGGCTTCTCAAACAACTTCACTTTGTTAATAAAATCATTATATGAAAAATCATTGGCTTATATAAAACTGGGATCTTGTCTGTCTAAATCTATTAAAATAATTAAGGGCACAAAACAAGGCTACCCTCTTTCTCCGTTATTGTTTGCGCTAGTCATTGAACCCTTAGCAAATAATATACGTATGGATAAAAATATTGAAGGAATACAACTAGACAACAGCCTAGAGCTTAAAATTCAACTTTTTGCTGATGATATTTTAATTATCTTAAAAAATAATAATAGTTTAAAAGCATTATGGGACTCAATTCAAAACTTTTCAAGTCTTAAATTTAATGAGAACAAAACAAATGTATTGCTTATAAATACTAATAAAAAAGATCTAAATAAAAAATACCATAAATATATCTCTACCGATAATGTAATTAAATACTTGGGAATTATAACTAACAACCTAGATACTACAATTGAAACAAATTATAAAGAGACCTTAAATAATATTAAAAATCTAATACAAAGATTGAATAAATTCTTCTTTTCAATGGAAGAAAGGCTTTATATAATTAAAATGATCATATTTCCAAAAATTCTTTGTCATACAAGCTTGTTCTTTGCCACCAGCTAAATCGCACCTAAAACAATTAAATGATTTAATGGTAAGATTCCTATGGTATCCAAAAAAACCAAGGATAGCTATGAAGTATCATCTAGATGATTGGGATATAGGTGGCATAGGTTTACCAGACATAGAAATATATTTGCATTCATCCATTATTAAAACAATATCATTATGGCTAAATACAAAATATACATCAAAATGGAAGCTAGTTCATAAGAGAATCTGGTTAAAATCAGGATTTGCAGTAGCAAATAAGTATACAGATTTCATACCAAACAATTTTCTATGGCTGATGAAGGAATATATGATGATACATAAGAATAAAAATATAAGTTCCAAATACATTACTTATACATTAAAAATTTTCCAAAATCTTATTAATAGCAATCCTGATATTAAAGCATGGTCATTTCTTTTATATCCAGTAGCGTACACACAAGGTAATATAATAACATTTAATATGGAAGTAGTCAACATGGTTAAAGAAAAGGGATTAATATATTGGCATCAATTGCTAAACTCTGGAAAACCTCTGACAATAGACCAGATTAAACAGAAATTAAATATGGAAGATAGTTCGTGGTTACATGTACAAGAATTAAGACAGTATATATTAAGCAAACAAGAAACAATGCAACCATCAATAAGACAAAATGTTCATAACCTTATAGAACATATAATATTACTAACGAATCAACCCATCACTGGAAAGGGATACTTATCATCTATTTATAAAACAAACAAAAAAATAAAAATGCATAATAATGACAAAATATGGAATTAGTATAGATCAGTTAATGGACATGTGCCAAATGACAGAGATAAAAAACTAATTATTCTCTCTCCAAAGCAGACATCACTTTCATTACATTGGAGACTTTTTACATGGCAATTCATACACAGATCTTATGTAACCCCTCATAAAGTGGAACTTATGTTTAAGAAAAATATTGGCTGCTGGAGATGTAATTTATCAATAAAAGCAGACTGGCAACATATGTTCTACGAATGCCATTTGATTAAACCATATTGGGATAAAATAAATTATTTTCTGCAAATGGTATTCAATGATAAATTCCAGATTTCCAAATCTATTATTTTGTTTAATACACCTGTACCCGACTGTGTGCCAAGAACAAAATATGTAATCTTATGGACTCTCCTAGCTATTGCAAGGAAGAACATTACATCAAACTGGAAATCCAAAGCTTCTCCAACTTTTAAGCAATTCATGAATATGGTGTCAGAGGTATCGCAATTGGAAATGAACACTATTAAAGGAAGAACTGAAAGAACTACATCATTATACGTAGCATGGCAAAAAGTAACTGAAATACTGGAGAATAATGACTGCAGCAGATTATAATCAGGAAACAATTGTATAGAAAGTCAATTATATGTCAACAATAGACACCCTTGTAAATACTTTATTTTGGTTTTAATGTTTGATATCTGTTTAGAGGTTTTAGCCTACCTTTTTAAATAATTTGTAAATACTTCATTGTCATAAATAACCTGCATTCATGTTTTCTTGTTTTTGGAAATGAATAAAAATATTTAAAAAAAAAAAAAAAAAACTAGGTATGCTCTACCGACAAAATCAGTACCTTACAACCACCTCTAAAATCACTCTCTCTACTTCCTTTCTTATCCCCTCCCTTCTCTATGGAGCTC